>NW_024868575.1:0-85042 GCF_013358625.1 Macadamia integrifolia | reverse complement strand
GAAACCGGCTCAAAACCCGGACCGAAACCGAAACCAAACCGGTAAGAAACCGAAACACTCCAAAATTCATTAAAAAAATTAAAATTTGAATAGTTTTGTATACATTTGTATGGAAAATCGAATTCAAACTAGACCAAAAATCAAAACCAACCCGGTTACAAATCGATTTAAGAAATCGAAGTTCAACAATTCATCATTTGGTTGTTTCCTAATGGCTCCATACCGGTTTAAAAAACCGATCCAAACCGAAATGAACCTAATAAATCCAAACCGGTACCAACCCGAACCCAAACCGCACCGAAACCGACACCGGACCGAAACCGATAAATCCTTATTGGGTCGGTTTCGGTCACTTCCAAACTCACACCGAAACCGGTGGAACCGGACCGAAACCGCACCGACCCGGACCGTTGACACCCCTACTTTGAAGTAACAATGAGTCCTAACAGTGGGTGGAGGGATTCAAGAAACCTTGGTCCAAATAGTAAAGACAAACGATACATGCCTGATTGTGTGGCCGTTGCACAAACGTAAGGGCCAATGAGAGTGTACAACCGTGCACATATAGGAGCATCGACATGTATGGAATTTTTTATTCACAAGAAACGAGGCGTTAATTTGCACACTCCTGTGTCAACACGTCACATATTTAGACATCATTCGTGTTTTCCCAAATAGTAATATGATTTAATATTTTGAATGGTAGAGGCTTCCCATGACGCGTGGGATGTCACACCAAATTAATGCACAAGATGCTTTCATATAGGTCCATTACGCATGGGAAGAAAGAGATTACCAATTTGGGGTCCACTCATCCAAAAATCAAAGAGCATGGGAAGGAATTCCCACATTAACCTCATGTGGATATTTTCCCCTATCACCAATTACATGTAGATAATATCTTATGGGAACACTCTCTCTCTCTTTCTCATGAGACAACCTTACTGTCTTATATATGAAACCGATTTGTGGTATCTTACTAGTATGCTCCTCTATGCCGCTTGCACAGACAACCTTATCACATATCTCATGTGTAATTGTCAATACACAGTCCCATTTCCTGCTAAGGTAAGGTGGACCATGGGGCCTGGGCTTAATATAAGGCAATATGGGAGAATTTTTGTTCCCTTGTATTCATACTTTAGATTCAAGAGTGTGAATTGACTTGCCATTTGCCATAATAGAGGAAATGAAATTGACCCACCCCAGCTAGCCCAGCCAAGCTTGGTCACTTGACTTGGTTACATGGGCCACCCACCCATGACCAAACCCTCTCCCTCAGCATTATTAAGCCTTAGATTGACTTGAAAAGGTCAATTTTGATTTTGTTAAATTATTAACAATATATGCACTTTTTTCCCCCCCCTTCCTTTTGATGAGTCACATAAGTTTTTATTGTTATTCTACTGCCTTCCGAAATAATTAAACTCATTTCATTTAGAAAAAATAGATAAATAAAAATTCTCTGAGAGAGCATAGGAAACCCTGACAGTGAGACTTTTTTTTTTTTTTAATTCTTGACTTAGAACAATTTAACACATAAATGTTTGGTTACCTACCGAATGGATGAAATGGATTTTTTCTTTTTGGGTTAGAAATGGTTGTAATATTTCATATCATAATTCCTCGTAGTTCAATATATCAAATGGAAATATACTAACTAAAGTCGTCATTTATATATTGTATATATTCACTATGTATATATATATATGTATAATTTTTTTTTTTTCAATTATGCAACATTTTATAAGTATTTCAAAAGATATACATAATCTGTCCAAGAAACTAAGTATTGGCTTCCTGCCTTATTAGTATATTTATTTATTTTTAAAATGCTAATCAGATTGAAAGTAGCTGCAAGTCTCTCAAGAGGTCAATGGATTGACTCTTTTGTCATTCACTTTGTGCAGAACGTGTTATATATATATATATATATATCCCCTCCATACAGTTTAATATAATATGGTGCAAAATTGAGAGAAAAATTAAGAAAAAAAAAAGATTACTAACAAGTAAGAGCTGAGAGATCCACGCCAGGTTTAACTTAAGTGATTTTGGCAACTAGAAATTGGAAAACCAACTACCCTTTTCAAAGTATAAGTAAAGACTAGGTTCAGTCCAATTTTGATCATTCTTTTAAAAATATACACTAGGTTCATTATCGGCTTCTTTTAGTAGTCAATTATTGATATGATCAAACTTGGTCGTGTGTTGAAAATTGACTTATATCAATTTTTTTGGTTCAAGTGGTTGGCTTCGACCAATAGTAAACCGATAAGAAGTTTGATCAATTCAATCTTGTCTTGCCTCATTTTTGACATCTCTAAGTAAAGACCAAGTATCTTTATATATATATATATATATATAATCTTCTTGTAACTAAGGTTATTTGTGGTAACATCCTCAGTAAGCATACTCCACGCCTTCACGTCCAAGAACATAAATCACATGGAGTCTAAGTTAGCATTCTTTGTTGATTCGGGGAGGGTGGGTATTGGGTAATTAACCAACGGAACTCTTTTTCAAATTATTACTTTGGAGATCACCTTTTTCGAGCATTTGTAAGTCATTAATCTTGGTCTTTCAAAATTAACATTCAAATACATGCCACCTTTTTATGGAGGAAAATGATTACTCCAATATAACTCAAGAATATGTCTACATTCACAAAACAAACACAAACACTAGTCATCACATGAATCACCACGATGTTAGAATACTATTTCTTTCTCACACGAGATTCTTTATTATTTTCTCTTTCTTTTTTACACCATGTGAACCTCATATGGATGATACATTTTTTTTTTCTATACTCCATTAAAAATTAAAAACACGTTAGTATTTGTTTGTTATGTCTAACACTTCATTGACAATGGAAATTAAATCACATGATTCAAAATATTTATTGAAAATCCAAAAATATCTCTTCTTATATCGTAATTCAAATGGGTGAAAATAATATAAATTCTTTATTGTTAATTAAGCATTATAGTCAAAATTGGAAAACTTAATCCTAGGAAAAATATCATATCAAAACAAAGTTTGTTTGTAAGTTTTGACTTAAATCGTGATGAAGAAGTGTGTATTGAGGTATGAGGTCATGAGTTGCGAGTTGGGTCTCCACGTCGATCTTATGGATGATGTGAGATAGGATTAGAAGCTACAGCCGAATGGAAAGAAACCAAATTCGTGAAGTATTATCTAAAACATAATTAATTTCTCACTAATTACGTTTACGCGATGTGGTTGAGAAAAGTCATATATACATGCACACACGCATGCACACTCTCCTGTCAACTTTTGTGTGTCAGCACACTCTCCTGTCAACCTTGGTGTGTCAACACACTCCCTTTGATTACTTACTTATCATAAGCTAACGCCAACCAGATTTGATTTAGATTTCCTCTAATTCCCTTATTAAATAATTAAAACTTCAAGGTTCTTAAAAGGTTTTGAAAATGTAGCGAATATATCAAAATGATATAAATGGTTTTCAAAATTGGATTGGATCCGGTTGATCCCAATTTCCACCATCCAGTTTAGGCTGATTCAGCATAAAAAAAACCCTAGATGCTTGGAATATATTAATTTTGGGATCGATTCTAGAACATCCCATTCTGAATTTCAATTCGAGGTATTCTAACTTTGAATATATATAAATCACAATTTTAAACCTTAAATCCTAAACCTTATATCAAATCAAAGAGAATTGGGTCGATAAAACGTAGTGAAGATAGCTCACCTAGTACTATTTTTTTCAAAGAAGTCACCCACTGCTTTAGGCCCACGCATCTTATTACACGCAATTCCACCAGCGGTCGAGTTGATCTATTACGACCATCGTTGTGCGTTAACATGTTTTGACGCAGGAGCCACTTAAAGATGCTTATTTTCACTCATTGAAGATTTTATCTCCAAAAGAAGACTACCTCAGTAGGCTTATCATGTTCCTTTTTCAACCCCGAGCCTCCATATTGTTCGTGTCATTTTCATCTACTACAATTCACTACTTCTACTATGATGCCGAATGAAAGAATCGTCGCTTAATAGATAAAAGTTACTCTAAGAATAATAAACTGATCTTCCGTAAAAATTCAAATCAAAATACCAATTTTTTTTTTTTTTATAAGAAAACAATATCCATAGTCCATACCGAATTAGACTATCTTTTTTTCATTCTTTTTTTCCAAGCCAGATAAACCCTCCCCTCAATAGAATTATTTTCTCAATTCTTTGTTCCACATAGATTGGATAGTTATATGGTTTGACTGGGAGAAGATACTTAAAAAAGAAAAAAAAGAAAAAAAAAACCAAACGAAAAACAAAAAAAGAGAGACTTGGAGAAGATACATACCGTACGTGGGAGGGGCTAATACATAAAAGTCAATTACTTCTTGGAGTGGGATATTGACAGAGTGAGGGAGAGTGTGATGTGCATGATTTGTATGAATTGCCTTTTAATCTAATATTTATTTCTTTCTATTTAATTCTGTATTTGAGAATTCTACCAAAAATAAGATGATAAACAGACTTTCTCTCCCTTCTTCACATAAAATGACCTCTTTGTATTTTATATGTGAAATAGTTTTGTTGATTCAATTTAGTTTAATCGAATTAGTATAAAATTTAACTTGGTTTGATTTCAGGTTTACATGTTTACATAAGGGAATTTAATGAGAAATTAATTATAGATCCGATCTCATTTTTTTATCAAGTTCGATTAAGTTTCTACTTAAATTGGAGCATATAGTTGGTCTAATTTGGTTTCAATTTCTACCAATTTCATAAAACCCACCAAAATCAAATCAATGGCGGTGCGAATTGAATCTACACGAGTTCTATATGGTCAAATTAAGAGAAAAGAAAATAATAAAAAAATATATATCCATGAGAGAGAGAGAGAGAAATAATTCTCTAATGCAAATTTTGAAACCAGATTTAGACTTTGTTGAGTCACCTAAATCGAGCGAAAAAAAAAAAAATCTGGTTATGAGTCATGAAGACTCTTCCAAGTTATAAAAACAATTACGCAAGTTTGAGTCAATCCAAATTTATACATGATTCATATGAAATTCATAGTTTTTCTTTTATATTGGATTATATATATTCGTATAGACATAAGTTTGGTCTACAACTAAACAAAACCTTAGAATTTTTATTCCCCCCCCCCCAACCACCCACCTCACCCTACTTACCTGCCTACCCTACCCTTACACACACTTTTTTTTTTTTTTTTCTCACCTATGAAGCAACATAGCCTCATTCTCTCCTCAATAGGAGAAGGAGAAAAAAAATTAAACTGGGTAGAGAGAACGCTGCTTCGTAGCATGTTGTCAATAAGAGCATGCACATGGGCATCAACATGCTTAAAATTTTTTATTTCATAAGGGGAGAAGCATGGTTTTAAGTATCTCCGATACCGATACGATACCCTTCAATACGTATCTTAAATTTAGCCGACCAATACGATACATATTGATACGATACATGAAATTTTTAAAATCATTTCGTATCGATATATATCCTATAATACATACCGATATGCATCAATACACCACCAATACACATCGATACGATACGATATGCCTCAATACGACTATGAAAATTATAAAATTGAGGTGAAATGTATGTTTCGGTATGTATTGGTATGTATCGGTGAGTATCGGTATGTATCGATCAGTACGTATCGATATATATTGAAACGTATCGGTGAGTATCGATATATATCGGTACGTATTGGTGAGTATCAATACGGATCAGTGAGTATCGATATGTACCGATACAATACGCTATGGTCATATAATGGCCAAGATGGGTAATTTTTCAGAAAAACACAATTTTTGAAGGGTTTTTGTTCCAAAGTTGCTGTCATCCATATTTCTCTCTAACTAAAGTGGAAATCAAGGTTGAGAACAAAGATTTTACATTTATGGGACAACTACAAACCTTGAATTCTTAGTACAATACCCTCAATTTAGTGTTTATGCATAATAAATGTTATCAATAGCTTTTTTTAACAAATTATTTATGCAAAAGTGTTTAAAAAAAATATTTCCTATCCATTTATGTGTGTATCTTTAGCATATCTTAGTGTATCTCCGATATGATACGATACTCTCCGATAAGTATCTTAATTTTGATCGATCGATACCGATACTTTAATCCTTGGGGAGAAGTGATAAATTTTTGCAGTCTTATGTCTAGTACAAGAACCACATGACTATGCAACGTTCCTTTTCTCATTAAAAAAAAAACATTACTTGTCTGACTAAGTTTGACCCACCTAACCTAAAGTCGATGAACCTGATTTTCCAACCATGCTCTAAGTTGATTTTAAAAAGACCGGCGTTACCAAGGGTAAGGCTGCCGGTCAGCTTCTATTAAAAACTACTTCTCTGATTAATCCAATTAAGATGCATCCAATTAATTTCAAACGGTCCTAATTGATACTCCTAATCACCAGCAAATTATTAAGGCATATGGTTTAATTATAATAATATATTAACACATGTGGTTTATTTATAACTTATAAGAGGCTTTGTGTTTGAAAAATAATCTCACATAGACTCAAAAGTCTGAGACCTTCAGTGACTTTTATGTATTTATTAGAACCCCCCATGTAGTTAGCTTAAGTTTTTGAGTTGAATTCATTTCTGGTCTCTTCATGACTTCTTCTACTCCTTTCACCATGAGAAGAGGTCTAACTGTACATGCTTAGAGTTAGGACTGTTTCTTTTCTATTTATTTATAGAGTGAGTAAAAGGAGAGAGTTTCTCAAGATGTTGATGTGGCCGTAAATGAAATAGGGTTGGATTTTTTAAAGCTCCAACCCTAGCCTGAGCCATCTTAGTTCACAAATCCAAGCCCAATTCTGTCAGGCTCAACTCTACCCAGCCCGATTTTAATTGACTTTGACATAGCCCAAAGATTGGGCCTAATTGACCTTGACCCTAACTAACCTATGTTTACACTATTTTTCACCTTATATGCACTAAAAAAAATAAGAAGTGAGACATCAGCATCAATCATTTTAAAAATAGTTATCTAAAATTAGGATGGGACCTGAAAATCTCAGTCCAATCCTCATCCAAACTCAAAGTAAACTCCGGTTCACAAGGCCAAACTTACACATCTAATAGTATCATTACTATGAGACCCACAAATTTGAAATAGGTGAGTGGAAAAAACAAGAAAAAATCGTGTGAAAGAAAAATTGCACTTATGTGAAATTGAGGAAGATTTCAATTCAAATCGAGTGATTCGCCCAATCTGATTCCAGCCTTATTTTCCACTAGTTATTGGTGGATAACTCTTACAAACCGTAGGATGGTTAATAGGGTCTCTCTCTCTCTCTCTCTCTCTCTTTCTTTTGTATTGAGATAGTCTACAACTGCCGAAGAAATTTGATAATGATTTGAAAATTGGTGATTTAATATTGCACTCGCAAGTCACAAGTAGTAAATAAATTTGAAATTGTACTACACTTAGCTAAGCTGTATATATGCTTCTTCTAGAGAGTATGAATTGGTTTAGAAAATTATATATATGGTGCACTGATCACATGTCACAAGTCAATAGTAGTAAATGAATTTGAATTTGAATTTGAATTTATAATTATAGACTTTTATATGCCTTCTAGAGCATGAATTGGTTTAGAAAATTAACCCTTCTCTCTATCTCTCTAGAGAATGAATAGGTTTAAAAAATTATGAGGACATCTCTCTCTCTCTCTCTCTCTCTCTCTCTCTCTCTCTCTCTAGATTCATCAGATGACATCTGATCATGACCGTCCGATTCCTGCAATATTAGCCTCTCTATTGGATAGAGTAGTGTCATAATTCAATGATCCAATTGGGTTGGGTTGTTTCAAGAAGGATATGGGCACTTGCATGGGGCTTGGGACTTGGAAGCAAGGTTCTAAATTTTGGGAACGATCATGGAATCGGTCAAGGTCAATACCATTTTGATAACGATTTGAATTGATTTAAATCAGATTGTATTAGATAAATCTTTTTTTTTTTTTTTAAATCAATTTGTAGAACGATTTTATCCTTGGACCATACATGTGCATTGAGATCAGAAAGGTTAGCAACGGGGATCAGTCATAGCTAATATCATTCTCAATGCAACCAATATTAATCAATCCGATCCGATTTTTAGAAACACAATAGGAAGTGAGATGAAGGGCCATGTAGTGTGCAGTTTTATTCCAAGTGTAGGAGAGGAATTTGCATACCACACCAATGATGGTCTTGAAAAAGGTTTCATCCTATGGATTTAAGTATTGATATCGGATATTAATACCTATAGGGATCAATGGTATTGGTCTTGCAAGAGGGGGTTTTTTTTTTCTTTTTTTCTTATCAGTATTTTTAGGGGTCAAAATGGTCCAATCAGATCTTATACGGCCAATTGGTATTGGTATTAATATCAATAAAGACCAATACAACTACTGATATAATATACTAGAACCTTAATTATATTGTATCGATCCATATTATTTTGGATCGGATTGTATTGAATAGATTTACCAATGCTTTTTAATAAAATTTAGTTTTTTATTATGTTTTCCATGTATTGGGATCGGATTAGTTAAAATCTGAGATTGATCAAGGCCCATGCTGATCGATCCGGTCTGAGTTTTAGAACCATGATCCCATGTGATACAGAAATTGCACTCTATACCATTATGGGATAATTGTTCTACTATATGAATATATTAGGAGTTGGATTTTTTATTTTTATTTTTTGGGGTAGAATTGAGAGATGGATATTTAGGATGTAAAAAATGCAATTTTCCACCTATGAAGAGTTGGGAAATTGAATCATAGAATATAGGGTTCAATGAGGATAGAGTAAAGTTTAAAACTTGGGATTTAATGTGAACCATTTTGCACTCAAATCACTTTTTTTCTGGGAAAGTAATAGAGCGGCATATTGGTTGGCGAACTTGACGTTTCAGTTGTAGATTCTATTATTCTAGGTAGGGGTGTCAATTGGATGATTTGGTTCGGTTTCGGTCGGGTTGAATCGGTTTCAGTCTAGGAATGAGGGAGACCAAAACCAATCCATTAAGGAACTTCGGTTTTCGGTAGGTTTCGATTTTAGTCTGATTTGGTTTTTGTCTATCTCGATTTTTCAATATCGGGTTAATACCGATTTAGATCGGTTTATTATTGGGCTTGAACCATAATGAAATCTTACAGACACAACTTATAGTGACAAGATTTGACGAAAAAACGCTTTAAGTTTATGATTATTATTAAATCATGGTTTATCGTTGTAAGAAAACAAATATCGAAACCAATGGATAACAAATTACTAAAAAGATAACTAATATTGAAATCACAAACGAACCCTATTATCTTTAATCATTAATTTAATTATCCAACTAGTTTTGTATAGTGAACAAGGAAATCAATGGAAGCATTATTACAATTTACAAATCAATTTCTCTATTCATAATCTAAAATTCAATGATTTGTAACAATTCCCCTTACAATAAATTTTGTTCTCACTAATATTATGAAAAATGGATAGTCAATTCACAAATTTATAATATCAGAATCATTTATTTTTTTTATCGGTTTCATTCGGTTTGGTTATTGGTCGGTTCGATTTGGGTTAGTTTTCAGTCGGACCCAACATACCTCAGTCCAAAACCAATCCAATAAGGATCGGTTTGGTTCGGTTCGAGTTTTATTGGTTGGTTTCGATCGATTTTATTGGTTCGGGTTAGGTTTTGACACCCCTAATTCTCGGTGACTAAAATCTTTCTAGTGTCCTTGCCCTAATCGTTAGGGAATATATAGTTGGGTGGCCGATTTTTAGAATGCAATTCTTCCTTAGGTTGTTTGGTTGTGATTAGAGAGTGCTAATGCCTCTGCAGTTTGGATTAGGGTAATCCACCTAGGGGTGTCAATCGGTCGGTCCGGTTCAGTTTCGGTCTGGGTTGAGTCGGTTTCGGTGTGGGAAAGTTGAAACCGAAACCGAACCAATAAGGAAATTTTGGTTTCGGTTTTGGTTTTGGTTTCGGTGCGGTTTGGTTTTGGTTTGTCTTCGGTTTCTTAAATCGATTTGTAACCGGGTTGGTTTTGGTTTTTGGTCTAGTTTAGATTCGACTTTCCATACAAATGTATACAAAACTATGCAAATTTTGATTTTTTTTAATGAATTTTGGAGTGTTTCGGTTTCTTACCGGTTTGGTTTTGGTTTCGGTCTGGGTTTCGGGTTCATCCGATTTTCGGTGCGGTTCGGTTTGGTTTTGGGGTTGCAATACTCGAAACCGAACCGAACCAATAAGGCTTCGGTTTGGTTCGATCCGTGTTTTTATCGGTTCGGTCCGACCAGTTTTACCGATTCGGTTTAGGAATTGGCACCCCTAGTTCCACCCTTGTATTTTTTCCTATTTTATTGATAATACTTTAGGGGCTCCTCGGGTCTCAGATAACATTTAAGATAAAAAAAATAATCTTAACAATTGTATCGGTATTGGATCGACCTTGATTGGGGATTGATATTGATCAAGAATCAATCTCAACCTATACCAATTCAATCTAAACAATCTTGATGCTTGACGGAACCGATTAGATTCTTAAAACCATAAGGGAGATGACAAAAAAAAAACTTATATAAATCAACAACTGCCTAGCGTAGTATCCATTATCATCAGGAGATCTCAAGTTCAAGCCTCTAACCGTATAAAAATCTACATGCTGGCATCGTGTAGTCTCTTTTTGTTTATCTGATTTGAGATACAATTACGCGAGATATATTATACGTGTGAAATCCACATCATTAATTACATCATCACTCACATTCTCACCACCGTCACCGTCACTATCACATCTTTTATTGGAGGGAAGCATGACTCGGCGGACTCGGTGGTGGGGCTACTCAAATGACAACAGCGCGTGTGCCTACTTTTTTTTGGTAAAAGCGCGTGTGTATCCTTGGGGGCTACGACTTTGCAAACGTCTTCAATAAGCAACATCAATTATGTCGATTTCAGTTATGTTTCTAAGGAAACGAACATAATTGCACTATGTCGTATAAAATGGGTTTGGCCGAAATCTACTCCGTGATTTGATGAAAGATTATATTTTAATTTATATGCATTATGCATGAAATGATGAATAAACAAAAAACAAATAAATAAATAAATATCTGAAAGGCAGTGTGACCAATGTCAATTCACAAAGAGGGTAAAATGATTTCTCCATTCTTCATGAAAAGTTGAAATCTTGCCCTTATGTTTTTTATGTTTCTGTGCACATTCTCGTTGGCCAATGTTGTTTTTTCAAGAACTCTCTCCTTAATAAATAGGTAAAGTTATGATCTAGTTTTGATCCAAAATTGTGTTGGATGAGTGTGGGGCATATGTGTAATAACTCTTATTTTTCTCTACCTTCATCCAACTATTTAAAGGAATAATCATGGACAAACACGGTCGTGCACACAAGCTTTTGTCATAACGTCATATCCAACTATGTAATATGACTTAAGCACTTACATAAACCGTGCAGGTTGTGTGCATGAATGGAATATATTAAGCCTTACTAAAGCCAAATCATACCAACCTATTGACACCCCTAAATATGACTCTGAATTTTAAATGTGAATAATTTAGACCTTTTCTAGATATCCACGTGGTCAAAAATAGACTTTTCCTATTGAGGGAGTTTAAGTTTTGTTTTGACCTATGATTAGCATTAGTTGGATTATAATTTGATTCATGAATAGAAAGAGTTATCAGAAATGTAAAGCAATGTTGTCTGATATAGCATTGCTCTGATATCTTTGGGCTCTATAATCTATGGAAGCATTGGTTTATAAATTCCTCTTAGTCTCGACTCTAGGGATAATTTTTTCGCTATCTTTTTTCGAGAATCGTCTAAAGTTCTGTCCAAAATAGAAAACAAAATGGTTTTTCATCACCCATGATGATGAAAACCTTCGAGAATCAAAGGTCATAACTTTTCTCCCCTTAGAATGATGTCCAAAATGCTTTTAAAGTTTGAAAGAGTCTCAAAGTCCCATCAATGGGTGAGGAATCTTTTGGTTCATCATGGGGGGAGGAAATCTAGTTGCATACCGTAACATGACTAATATCTTCTAGGGCAGAAGTTTCCCAAGACACGATATACTAAAAAATAGCATAAAAGACGGTTTCATATACAAGTTGGCTCATTTGATGCGAAAATAAAGGGAGTCTTAATGTGGGGTCTATTGGTAAAAAATGTGAGAGATCATGGAAAGAAATCCCCACATTGACATCGTGAGGATATTTTTCATACCTCCATATACATGTAAATGATATCTCATGAGAAAGATTCTCTGAGTCACCAAGGGAGGGTGCACTAACATATTTTCTCTCTCTCTACCCTCTTCACATGAAATGACTTTATTGTCCTCCCATGGATGAAATTGTTCCATCACATCTTATTGGTGTGTTCCTATATACCGCTTGCTTAGAGAACCTTCTCCCATATCTCAAATGTAATTGTCAATATATATAAACTCATTTCCTGCTGAGGTATGGTGGCACATGGGGATTAAAAGGCA
Organism: Macadamia integrifolia; assembly: GCF_013358625.1. Taxonomy (NCBI): domain Eukaryota; kingdom Viridiplantae; phylum Streptophyta; class Magnoliopsida; order Proteales; family Proteaceae; genus Macadamia; species Macadamia integrifolia. Next base: position 72,478 of record NW_024868575.1, on the reverse strand, counting down.
ATATGGCCATATGGGAAAAATGTTGTTCACTTTGCTTACATAATTTAGATTTAAGTGTGTAAATTGCTTGCCAATTGCCATATGGTCCAGCCAAGCTTGGCTACTCAGACTTGGTTACATGGGCTAGTGCCACCCACTCATGACTACTAAACCTGCTCCCTTAATACGATTGCGCTTTTTTTATTGACTTGTTAAAGTAAAACATCAAATACACATCGTTATTTCTTTTATTTCTTGATGGCCACAATATAGTTGAGTTGACTTGAAGAGTGAGATTTTTTTTTTGGAGCCATTAGGGTATTTTATATCTTTCACATAGAATAATTAAATATTTTTTTATAATTAAAAAATAAAAAACATTCTCTATGAGGTGTGATGGTTCAAAAATATTTTTCCTTTTTTTTTTTTTATACTCGACTTAGGGAGACCCAACACAAATGGTTGGCTACCTATCGAATGACTGTAATGTTCGTATCATTATTCCATATAACTTAATCAAATGGTTATACACTCACCTTAGTGACCATATATATATATATATATATATTATTGGAATCATAGTTGTGTATATTGTATATATAGTTGCATTGTTAATTTTAATTTTAAAAAATATATATTTTTTCAATTATGCAGCATTTTATAAATATTTCAAAAGAAATGCATAATCTTTGTGCCCCTCCCCACCCCCAAAAAAAAGAGGAAGTATAGACTACTTGCTAACCACGTTTCTACATGGCTCATTAGTATATTTATTTATATTTTAAATGCTTATAATCTTATTTATGAGTGTAGCTAATCCGAATTTTGTTTTTGGGGTGGGGTGGGGGGGGTGTGTGGGGGCGAAGTTGTAGCTGATCAGATTGAAGATAACTTTTTTTTTTTGGGTAGAACGATTGAAGATAACTGCTATTCAAGAATATTGAAAGGACTCCCAAAAGATATTTTTGTGCAAAACGTGTTCCTCCTCTCCCTCCCCCCTATGGTGTAATATAATATGGTGTAAAAACAAAAACAAAAACAAAAACAAAAAACAAAAAACAAAAAAACAAAACTAGCCATTAAGAGATGAGAGAATCCACCCCATGTTTAACTTAGGTGATTTTGGTCACTAGAAATTGAAAACCACAAATGGCCGGTTCAGTCCAATTTTAACTAGATTTTTTTTTCTATTATTTTATTTTATGTTTACACTGGGTCCGATCGATCACCGGATCGATTAGGCATGTTTGGTCGATTTTGGTTTGACCCAGCCAATATTATTGGTTTTTTTTTTTCGAGGGTACAAACTGTTGGTTTTGGGCGGTCCGACCAGCTTCAATTTTTTAAACAAGTTTGTTTGTAGCGCCGCAATAATTCTCTGCCTCTGCAAGCAAACTCCATGCCTTAATGTCATAAAAGAACCTGAATAATATGGACAAGCTAGCATTTAGAGAATGAATATGTAGTTGTAGACTTGTAGTACCTTCATGATTCTTTGTTGTTCTAGGGAGGGTGGGGTATTGGGTAACCTACAAAATTCCTTTTTCAAATTACTACTACTTTGAAGACTTCCTTTTGGGTCATTCATAAGTCATTAAGCTTAATTAGTCCTCCTTTAACTAAGAATCAAGAAACATGCCATCTTCTAAGGGAGGAATACTCCATTATCACTCCATACAGTTTTATGTCCACATTCACCAAACAAACAAAAAAACAAACACAATTACTAGTCATGCAAAAACCTTTAATGTAGAAGGGGAAAAAAGAAATTGCTATGACATCATCAGACTACTATTTACCCCTCGTATGAGGTTCTTTATTATTTTCTCTCTCCTATTATGATCATACGGCCCCACATGGATGATACCGTTCTTTGTACCATCGTTGATCTAGCATCAGATTATGCAAGTATTTGTTTGTTGTGGCTGATACTTTTGTCGGCAATGACAACTAAATCACGACATAAAAATATATTGAAAATTTTAAAAATGTCTCTATCTTTCAACGCAATTCAATGGGTGAAATTAATTTATATAAAGATTTATAGTTGATGAAGCATTATAGTAAAAAATGTCACTTTCTACTAAGAAAAATATCATATCAAAACCAGGTTTATTTGTTTAAGTCTTCATTTAAATCATGATAAAGAAAGAGTGGTGATGATTTTGAATGAATGATATCTTTAGCCAGCTTAGCACATGGTACTTGACAATGCCTGATCTATTATTGAGGACATTTGGTTTTCCAGCTGATGTACTCTATAGGCAGTGTAAGCGAATTGATAATTTTTTCTTTCTCTATCATCACTGAAAAGGAGTTTGGTTTGACAGTTGGGTACTGATGAGATTTCCACTTGACTGTCAAGAGTATGAGTTGCTCACAAGCTTCCCAAATCCCACTCTCCAAAAGAATAACCCTTATTACATGTATAGTTTATATTCTTGCGGGAGATGGGGAAATAACAATTCAATCACCAAACATGTTTCCTAATGGCAACAAAAAACAGAATAACAGAATCAACTTAAAACAGTTTTTTCTTGTCCCTTAAGAAAATATATGCTATCAAATGGGTCCCTAACCTCAGATACTAAGGGCCGTTTGATAACGTTTCTGCGGTTTCTGTTTCAAGAAATGGCAGAAACATAAATTTTCGTTTCTAGAAACAGAAACGAAATTGAAGGTGTTTGATAAGTCATGTTTTTAGAAATCGATGGTAACTAGTGAAAGAATTTCCACAAGTTGTTTCCAGAAACGACAAAACAAGTTCAACAACTTATTTCGCCTGGGTCGTTTCTTGAACCATAAGTAAGTAAAAATTTCTATTTCTATTTCTAAAAATAAGTGAAACGAAACAATTTTATCAAACGCTTTTTGCTCCGTTTCTGCTGTTTCTGGAAATAGAAACGGCAGAAATGCGTTTCTTGAAACGTTATCAAACGGGCCCTAAGTATCCCTCATGAACATGACAGGCCAATTACTGTCTGCAATTCCCCCTATTTGACAGGATTCTCAAACTGTGAGCAACATCCCTTACATTTTTATGTGAAGTTAGCAAGGCCCATGAAGCAATTAGTTTGTTAGGTGCAGTTTGACTGCCTACTCTTTCAATCAAAAGGAAGAACTGAAATAAGGTCCATCACTCCATAATTCCACTGTTCTACTTAAGCTTCGGCTAGTTTTGCAATGTTATTCTGACCCAGAGAAATATAGAAGTGATGCAACATTGAGAAAAAGTTGAAAGGTTAATATTTTGGGAAAAAAACAGTTTGATGGCTCAAATGTTTAAGAGGAAAATTCATGATATTTTTTTTTTAGGTAGAGAAAATTCATGATATGAGTGGGTCACATTTAGACCAATGAAATGCATTCAATCATGAGGATAGCCTATCTATCCAACAGTGAATGACCACATCAGCCCCCATCCTGGCTTAAATCACAAGGCAGTCCAAGAAAGCCTCGCTAGAAAGGCCGTCGAGGATACAGCTTCCATTTCAAATTTCATCATAGTCAAGGATACAGCTTCCCAAAAACAATTGCAAAAAACTATCCAAACATAACAATGAAAATTCTACATTCTAGCCAGTAAACTGAAAATATGTTCAGCCATGTCCAAGTTTGAGATTACCTACAATGTTTCGCAGCAGAGTTTACACGAGGACCAGAGCACTTCTTCCAGCACACATTTGGTTAAATACCACCGCACAAAGAGAGATGACAATGAAGGCAATAAAGAATAAATATCCCAATGAAAAGAAACCATAAGGTGAGCTGTATGATGCTGGAGAAGCTGAAAAAAACTTGATATTCCATGTAGTAGTTTAGTATGTGTATCTGGAGAAAGATTTCGTTCTCACATTGCCATCTGACCCGCTGAATGATCCACACACTCAACTGTCCTCATCTTGATTCTGTACACGGGAATTGGGAAAGGAAATATGACCTTCAATAGCTGCCAGTGAAAGACTTTTGTCACAAATACTCCTATAAAAACAACTAAACCAAAAAATTTTAACTAGGCAATTTAACCATGATCAATGAGTTCACTGATCATCTGAACATCATTTCTGGGCAAGCATCTGAGATGTCTTCTGTTTCAAGGTGGTAGTCTTCCAGACAAGTAGAGAGACAGCTTGTCCCTCAGGATTGAAGCATTCTTGTCAACTGGTTCACAAATCTGCTGCCGATAACCAGAGTCATGGTGATGAGACAGGGGCATCTCGTCCTGTACCTCATCCTCTAGATCAATCACAATGTTGTGTAGCAAGCAGCAAACAAGAATAATCCTCGGTAATTTATTCTTGTCTGGTCTCCACATCACTCCTTGAATGATCCTCCACATCTCCTTCAACCTTGCCAAGGCCCTCTGTGCCACCATCCTCGTTGCAAAGTGTCGTTTGTTGAACTCAGCCCTGGTCTCGAAAAGCTCTTTTCCCTGATAGGGTACAAGAAGCCAGGGTAGAAGGGGGAACCCTGCATCTCCAATTATGTATTCCCTTACTTCTGAACCTTTGGACAGCTCTATCTGCTTCCCATTTAGCCTCTGCCCTTTTTCACAAAGCTTGAAGAAGCCTGAGCTGCGTAGCACAAGGGAGTCACTCATGCTTCCTGGCCATCCAGTCACAATGTCCCTGAACCTCATTTCAGGATCAACAATTGCCTGCAAGACCATGCTGTGATTCTTCTCACGATCAAACCACACATCATTTGTGCAGTCTACCGTAGGCAAACACATCATGATGTGAGTAGTATCAATTGCACCACAACAGTTTGGAAGGCCCCTGATCCTCTCAAACTTGGATTTTATCTGTGCCATCTCCTCTTCTGTGGCAGGCCATTGTAGGTGGTGAAGCCCTCTCTCTTCCATGGCCTCCACAAACCGCCAGGTCACTTGAGAAACGGTTGAGTGATTCATTCCAAATGACTCACCAATTGTCAACAGTGACTCGCCAGAGCTTAACCTTCGTAGAGCAACAGCAACCTGGTCATTTATAGAGAGGGGCTTTCCATTTGTACAAGTGAAGTTTGATGGCTTAGATGTCAAATCTTCCTTGACAAGTGAGCAGATGTAGTTAAAGGTCTTTCTTGAGATCTTAAAGACAGTCTCAAATTCAACCAAACCCTTTGATTGAGACAAGGGCCCTGTTAAAGAAACAAGAGACATGTCACAAATTTGGCCATTAAGATAGAAGAATTTAATATTGTTTTCGCAACCATGCAAAACAGGAAAAACACCAGCTGCTATCAGGCTTAATCTCCACTATCTTGTTTAAATAAATTGATCTAATAAAAAGAAATGCACATATTTCCTAGGAGCTGACAAAATTTAATAGAAGAGAAAGGCAGTAAAGATAAAGTATTGCATTCTTAACATGAATAGAAGATTGCATTCATTATGCATGGCTAGTGTTTATAAGCTGTAGTTTTTCTTGCCTTTCGCATACATTATCATTCTTGCACAATTTAAACAACAATGAGATGTACCAGGATCATTGTAATTTGAAGTTATGTTCGGAATATTTCCAAAGATCAGTTTGGTAAAAGGCCTAGGAATGGATCCAATTGCTTGTGGCTAACAAGGTATGGACAAAAGTTTTTAAACACTTTTCAGATTAGTCTGATTGAGTGATTGTGGCCTCATTAAAACATGTACTACCTGATTTGCTAAAATGTGCACTTAAAAATATTTTATAGAAATCCTAAGAGTCAAATACCTGAATTTAGTCCATGGATTTCTAAATGGAGAATTCCCTTCAGAAAGGGACCAATATTATTTCCAAGAATAATAAATTCCAAAAAATGTTTGTTTTAGCATCTTAATAGTTTGAAACAGATATTTATAAGACCATCTAAGGACACATAAATAGCTGACATATAATTGTATTGGCGAATAGTTGTTTGAAGGGCAAAAGAATTTCAAACCCTACAAACTTGTGCTCATGTTGGCAAAAATTTGTGAGAATGGACCAAGACACAAAGGAATTGCTGGGTCTTCAAACTTCAAAGGACAGATTTTGGATCCAGCTGGTCTTTTATTTGGAATTAAGATCAACATAGCTCTTCATGTTGTCTTTTTTGTACATGATTTTGAGATAACATGCTGATACCATACAGATTGAATATCTTGTAACTATGTTTTAGTAAAATTTTGTTATTGTTATTTTTTCTTATAACCTGGAAATAAGGTCTCTCTTTTTTTTTTTTTTTGGGGGGGTGATAAAAATGAAAAGAGAAAGATCAATTATAAGAAGAGCGGAAAGGACAGTATAATATAAGCACTTAGAAAGCTCCAAGTGGCACCAACTCAAGACTCAATCCCCAAGCATCAGTGATGGGGTTGAAATGAGCACATCCTCTCTAGGTACCTCATGCATGCATCATTATTGGAGTTGAATGTAAGCACTACATTACAGGATAGAACTCATAGAGGCATGAAGAAAGCATCAATATATTTCAACTAAATTACACCAGTGTAGTAGTATGTACCTTAAGCAACAGAATCGTCACTGTGCAGTATATTAATTATGTTCTTTTAATAAAATGCCAACATAATAACAAAGTAGGAACACTCAATTAAAGACCCAACCTTATTTAGCTGCAATTTTACTTGAAACCAGTAAGGTCACAGCCAAAGGGCTAAGGGATAAATGCTCCCCTCATGAAATATATATTTATACCTAAATTAACAAAAGCAAATGTAGGTTACATGATATGTCCTTGCTAACATGGCTAGGGATTGCATTTGGGCCGGTTAAAGTTTGCTCCCCCCACCCTTAAGGTTTTGGTCATTGGTAAGGTTGGGGTATGCATTTTGAAAACCCATGGTATTACCCCAGCTATATCTTGTAAAACTAGGGAACCCATGCATGTTTGGCAGGGCAAGTATGTTTTGCAAAATTATTGAGGGTCGGATATGGAATTGGTGATACTCATACTAGACCCACCTATTGCAACCCCTAACACTTGCCTTTTCCCTACCTTGTAAAACTAGGGAACCCCATCCATGTTTGGCAGGGCAAGTATGTTTTGCAAAAAATTTGAGGGTCGGATATGGCATTGGTGATACCCATACTAGACCCACCTGTTGCAACCCCTCACACATGCTTTTGCCCAGCTTAAGCTTTAAAGGAATATGTTGGTCATGCAACACTCCAGACGCATCTATCCACTTCATCCATACCACTTTAATTTTCTGTGAAACATCATCCTCTATATCACCTTCTTGATTTATGGTTGACTCCAGGTCTCTAAAATAGTCACTCTACAGTATCTCTCCTCCATTTTCACCAAATTGTTATGCCTCTAAGTGTAACTTTACATCATATACTCCGTCTTCATTCTATATCTTAGGACCTCTTGATTCCAGGATTGTACATAACTCCAACTTAGTGTTAATCCCAAACCAAACCCCAATATCATATCTCCCTCCTCCCTCCACCCCCCCCCCCTTTTTGAGCCATACACATGCATGCATAAAAGCACACTAGAGAGAGAGAGAGAGAGAGAGAATTCCTCTAGCAAGAATTGGATATGATGGACCAAATCATATAATTCCTTTGCCATTACGTAAGGCAATAAAGTCCAATAAAAAGTCTAGTCACTTGGTGTTACCGAACCCATTGTCTAGATGCATCTCACTCAAACATTCAAGCAGTTTCAACTTTCAAGTGAACGAATTTCTTGACATTCCACTCTATGGCTAGATCTTCTATTAAGTAAAAATTTTCATGTTTACAACTGAAGTCCTTTCCTTCAATGAATTCAAATTGGCACTCTATCACACCTCAGTGATGCAGTCCTTGGTCTTTGTTGTACATTGCATACCATTTACTTTACTTTCATCTCTCCACTTATTTCTGCAGCCATTTGTTCCAATGATGCAATGAATGCATTCCTTTTTGTTTTTCCCTTTTAAGTATTGCCACCTGTTTTCCTCAACACCCAAAGTTCAACTGCACTTATTCTAAGCATGAACTTTCTTGATTGTCCATCATCTCGATAGAACTCAGAAGGTCTTCTAGCCATATTTCAAAACTTCCCGTTCAATTTTGAGGGAATGCATCAATTACACGTCTTTATCTAAGGTAAATTTCTGTCCAGTATGCAAATAATATGCATGTGCAACATATTCTTGATAAATAAATATGTAGATTCACTAATTTTATCCTGCACTATTTGATACACAAAATTCTCTTCGATTGATCAATCATGAATGATAATCTCAGTTTGGTTCTTGCTAGCTATGATAATTAGAGTAAAAAATGGAGGAAGAGAACTTGCAAGTGGGTCTCAAGTAGTTGGGATGAAGGATATGAGGCTGAGTGACACTAGCAATAAATTATTTGTGCAGTACAGCAACACATGTTGGAAAAATGAATTTACACTCAACTCATGTACATTGTAAAAAATACACGCTGAGCTGTCTGCCTTAAGAGTTCAAACAATTTTAAGTACACTTGGGGCATTTTCCCATTGCTACAACCTTGGGCACACCTCAAGGCATACTTCTCAAACATCTTCTAAACCATCACATGAAATCAGACCAAACTTGGAAGCAAACCAACATAAAAAAAATTAACCAAAACAATATAAAAGAACCCATCCATACAGCTGGAACTTCTTAATCAGCAACCCATACACATTTACTCCAGTAAACTATAAATAACACATGCACTAAGAAATTAAGAGGAAACAAATATAACTAAAACAGAAATTGTTCTCACATTTTAGACCAAACACCCACAATAAAAGCCAATATGCATGAGCCACATTGCTACGTAAATATCACCAATATTCTGCAGCCCAACAGATTTACTGATTTGTATTTTGTAGTAAGATTAACATCACCCAATAACAAATATCTACACAAAATCTGGTCAAGTTCCCATTCTCCAGGTTTTCAAGTATCGTGCAGGAATTTGCCCTTTTCCCAAAGCCAACAGATCTTCTAAACTTTAACTTGGAAGAAAGACAGCAAAACCTCTGTACCACTTCCTTCTTCCCCCGCCACACACACACACAACAGAAAAGAAAAAATCGAAAGTATATTCAGATGGGTTTCCCATGCCAAGTTCCTAAATCCAAAAAACATACCCTGTCTCTTAAATGTATATTAAGCATCGAGAGGGCCTTCATATGATTGCTTTGCTTGTGACACACAATAAAATTTCATAAAGAAAATCATATCCTAACCCAATTATAGCGATGTAGGAATAAAATTGTCGAATAGGATTAAAGAATTTAGTTTAGAGTCTCATATGAGATAGGGGGTTTAAAGGAGTGAAGAGTTCAACGAATTATGCAGAAAGAGCATTTGGTGGCTGGCTGATAGGTTATAACTAAGATGATGCTTCAGTGATGAAAAAGGTATATGTCTATCGAAAAAAAATTATGAAAGATATACTGGGCTTCTTTTTCTTTCTTTCTTTTTTTTTTTTTTGTGGGGGGGTGTTGGGGGGTGGGGGGGTTGAGCGCACTCCTTTGTTCATGGGATTCAATACATTCTTCTCTGCTTTCAACTTTCAACCCTATTTATCTGTATTTTGCGAGGTTAGAATAGTGCTGAGTGTAAGTGTGTAACGTCCCAGAATTCCAGGGGTATGCACATGGTTGGATGAGAGGATGGCATTCGTGTAATTTTGAGATTATGGGCTAATTTATGTAAGGGTTGGCCTTTTCTTTTATTTTCTACTAGGAAATATCTGCTATAGAAGTTCTGCTTGGAAAGAAAGCAATGAGGATTTCCGAGGCCTTTGGACTCTTCTTCCTTTTTTAGCCTCCAAATCTATTCATTCTCAAATTAAATACAATTATTTAATTAAACATATTCTTGTTTTCTATTCTTTGTTTCATTTTCACTTTCTTCGTGGTATTTTTACTCATAAATAAGTCTGCCATGGACTGAGCTATAAAATGAGATCACTGGACTACCTGCAACCATCATCATTGTCGTAAAGTGTTTTGCAACAAAATCATGCTTTTGGAGTCTCAAATAGTATAGCTGCACATTTTTGTTCAGATTTCTACTTCCTCACTAGCATGTTATTCTATTACTAATTGATTTTGGTAGGTTTCTTTCTGGATTCTTCAATAGAATAAGTGCAAATTTATGTGTTGGTTAATTCTTATGGTAGTTCCTTTGATTTCTACTGGTGTTTCATGTTTTAAGAACCAAGACTCCTGTTTTGTCTTCAGCTGATATATGAGGATTGGGCTCTCATGGAAGATCAAGTGCTCAATTGATGCCATTGAAGTTAGGATGTAAGGTGAAGACAATTAGGAGTTTTAGAATGCTTAAAAGGTACTGGCTACAGGTGCTGAAGTAGGTTTATGGGGTCAAAGTCAAATTTGGTAGAAATTTATCATGGTCTACCACCATATAATGTATGTATGCCATCGATTCATGAAATTAGGTGAAAGGTTAATAGATTCTTGAGATCACGGTCTGAAACAGCTAAATTATCTCATGGCTAGTGCAGTAAAAGGAAAATAAAAATAAACAGTCATTTCATAAGAAAAGGTTTAAAAATAAGACAGAAAGAAACGACAAACTAGAATCAATCTAGTATCATTCGCAGAATCACCCCAGCAAATGACAGAACGATACCTTTGAAGAAATGTATCTGGAACTCCAAATCAAATTATATAGAATTCTCCTACATTTTGGAGCCTTACCCCACTCTAACTTTGGCACTCATGTACCCAAAACAACCCATGGGATAACTCAGTAATATCCGGGCTTCAAAAGTGGGGGTGGGGAGCCTTCTACTATGTTTGGACAGATGGTACCACCGAAAAATAGGCCCAAGAACATGATATAACCATAGTTTTTAAGGCGCTGGTAAGGCGACAAAATAGGCCCAAGAACATGATATAATCATATTACTAATGAACCAGACTGAGATTAAGAAAAAAAAATGGAAAACAAAAACTCCAAGCAACCTAGCTTCCCATACACCCCCACAATCGTTTTATGGAGCCAACCTTCTTGGCTGTTTTGAAACATACTCAGCTTCCAATTTCTATCCAACTATGACCAGTTCAGAGTTGTCAAACCACAGGTGAACTTGATGACAACATGATAGTCATGGAATTCAATGGATGTAAATGAGTTAAACATAGTTACTTGGCAGTGAGAATATTATCTTCTCTTGGCCAGTTGGTTGGGTTACTTCTGTAACTATAATTATTCAGAATCATGGGTCTGGAATTGGATCAGTAAGCAGTTCATTGAACTTAATGGATAGCTGTGCAATGAACTCTGGAAGTAGGGAGGTTGCAATTTAGAAAATTTAAGATGAGAGAAAGAAGTACAAGGCAATCCTCAGGGAGAACCCAAAACACATTCTACCCATCAGGTGCTACCCCATCAGTTCAGTCTTTACTATGGAGCTACATTTGTAATAAGTAATAACCATATTCTGCAGTCCAACCAAGAAATACCTAAGGTAGTCAAATCAAGGAATGTTGAACATACAAAGATTTAGATCCTCCAAAAATCAGGCCAGCAATGAATAATTTGGGTTGTGGACAAAGTTCAGCTAGATCACATAGAAATCAGAACTAGGTGTCAAGGACACTTTTAAGGACATTAATTTGAAGCTGATACATTATGTTCAGGTATTAAAATGAGGGGTTGGAACAAAAGATTCCATGGTAAATCCAAATTAGGTTAGGCCTTGCAGTTACGAAAGAAATTAGTTTTAAGCTTGAATTAGCTTAATCAGCAAAAATGGTCTAAGAGGGCAGCAGAAATAATGGAGAGAGAGTGAGAGAGAGAGAGAGAGAGAGAGAGGCATGATCCTGTCACAATTACAAGCATCCAATCTAGTGTTAGGGCTATTTTATCTGAAAAAACAGCAAGCTTTCCATTAGTTGGAAATAGACTAACAGATGTCTATAATTGATTACAAGGAACAGCATCCCCGAGTAGGCGAGCCTGTGGCACAACGGTTAAGTTTCACTATTGCAACACGTTGGCCACAGGTTCAAAACTTGGAAACAACCTCTTCTGCGAAACAAGGGGTAAGGTTGCATACACTTGCCCCTCCCAGACCCTGCAGTGGCAGGAGCCTTGTGCACTGGGTTGCTCTTTTTTAAGGAACAGCATCCCTGATTTCAGTAGATCAGATACTTGATGACCTTCTTAATAACTATGCCCAACTGTGGCTTCCAACTGGTCAGCCTCTTACACAACATATAGTCCCAAGTAACAGATATGCCAAAGGCGGCGAGACATCTTTGCTAAAATATGAACCACAAAAAATCTATCCAAAAAAATGGCCACAATGTGTGGCCAATTTCTACCATCACCCTAAGTAGATCAGGTTTCTAACTGTTCCTATGTAACCTTATCCCTCTTGAAAAAATGCCCATGTGAATGAAAGAGGAAAACATCAGATCTCCCCTGGCATTGCAAAACACTCTACCACGCCCACCAGTACCAGGCACCAGGATGCTTCATCAGTATAAAGCCCTATTAGATAAATAGAGGGTTAATCCATATATATATATATATATATTTAATTCTTTTATTTGTATTTTACTGTTTCAATGCCTAGCTCCCAAACTTTGGTTAACATAGTTGGAGTACCATGAAGACCCATCGCCACACCCTACAAATCCAAAAATTGAAGTACTACAAAATTGGACTTTCTGAATCTAGTTTAGAAATAGTTACAGAATTTTCTGGTAAACCGTAACAATTGACAGGTATACAAGTGTTGGTCTTTTCTCTGTACATCGAATGATCCAGCCCCATATGTAGAGCTTATCATAAGCCTTTGAGTATATTTGAGATCTATAAATAGCTAATGTGTCTTCTTGTCAGCAGCATGCTCTGTCTCCATCCAATCACAGGAGCAAAAACAGAAACTTTAACTCCTTTTGACAATCAACTTTCAAATGACTTCATGGTACGACAGTGAAGTGTAGATTGGCCGCCAAGTAAGAAATTAACTAAAATAAGGTAGGACATGTCAAAATATCATGTCTAAGTGTGTAACCCTTCAAAGTTTCAAGAGGAGGCAGTGAGACAGGTCCTCATCAGTTCCTCAAGCAATAACATTATGTCAGATTCGTTATATGCATTGCATCTTCTCAGTATCCAATCTAACCATACTAACAAAAAACCCAGAATTACATCAGGAAGTGTCAAGAGATAAGTGGCAATTGAAATGCCAAGGAAGATTGGGGTTTCCCTTTAAAGGAACCCAAATGCATTTTAAATAGGTCATTGGCACACTTGTATCAGAAACAATAACAAAGCAGATAGTCAATTTGAATATCCAAAACTGGATTAAACCCATATTAATACAGTGGAACTGAGAAACAAAGAGAAAACCTAGCAAAGAACATCATCACCATCACACAATTCAAACCCAACGAGAGCAATATCAATAAAATCAACACATGGAACAAAAAAATAAAAAAAGGCAAGGAAGATATACCAGTAATCCTCCTGGAGAATTCATCCCACCAATCGGCACGCTCCTCTTGTTCCGAAGACGCAGAAGCAGCAGAGGCGTTTCGCTCGAACTTCTTCTCAACCCTCCTCCTCTTCTTGAACCCTCTCACTGGTCCCATCGAAACTCTTTTTAAAACCCAAGGGATTGGAAGCTCAGAGGGTCCTACCAACGTCAGCAGACCAAAATCAAACAAACGAAACAAAATTCATATGGACAATACCCATTACAGATTTCATGCCAACAACACAAAACACACACAGAGAGAAGGAGAAATGAGGAATAAATGGAGTGGTGGGTGCTTAGGAATCCGATCATGCAAAGATGTTGAACAGGTGAAAGTGGATAGTTGTGTTAGAAACTGGTAGTGCTTGAAAGTTGAAGCTTTGAACTAGAAAAACATGTATTGGATGAGAGAGAAGAAGAGTAAGAAAGTAATTAGAGGAGAAAACTGAAAAAGCCTAGTGAAGATTGATGAGAGAAAAAGATGAGAAATCTTCAGGGACGTTAAGGAAAGAAGGGTATCTAACACAAAACATTGATATTTGTAATGGACAATGTAGCAACTTTGCCATGTTTGTAACACATACTTACAAGAGAGACTTCGATATGGACAACCACTATTCGCTCAGTAGCCTTCCAACTCACTACTCCCTACTACCAAAACCCAAACTCAAAAGACTCTTCCTTTGTTTCTCTATCCCAATCTCGACTGTAAGAGAGAGAGAGAGAGAGAGAGAGATCATATACAAAATTTTGCTGCAATCCGGGCAGTACGAATGTTCCTATGGGCTACTTATGAAACCATAGGAGAACATAGGAGAAGGAAATTATTCCATTTCAATGCATGCGATTGCCAATTCTAATGTCCGGATTGTAGCAAAAAGAAGTTTTCCATGTATATCATCTTTTTTTTTTTCATATTTATCATTGTCACCAATGATAAACCGGCGGAAATAAATGATAGTATAACATATGTTACATGACATATCTGTCTTTTTATTGTGGGAAGGGAAAAATAAACATAGGCAAATGCAAGCGTATGATATGCTCTCGGGCGAATATGGCGTGAAATGTAATCCCTTCACAATACCAATAGGAGTGCAAGAGGATGAGACATAATTGAAGGTGAGGAAAAAACAGAGGATGTAAGAAGGTATATAATCCGCAAGCCAACTAAGACTGCACGAGAGGATGAGATATGGTTGAAGGATAGGGTGTCATGAAAGAGAAAATGTAAAAAAGGAAAATAACGCAGCCAACGTGGGATCAATTTTTTGTTAAAAAAAAATATGAAAAATTTTTTTTCGCCCACCCACACCCAAATATTGGTACATTATTGTCCTCTCACATACAATTTTTTGTTGCTTTTTTCTCTCTTGCTCTTACCATGTGGACCTATTTGAATGATACTGCTCTCTTTGTCACTATTTATGTGGCATGAGAGATTTCTCTTCCCTCCCCCACACACCCCCCACCTCCAAAAAAAACACAATTAGAGAGTGGTGGAGAACCCTTTTTCAAAAAGTATATTAGAAAATCAACTAAGGCTATGTTTGGTAGCCAAGAGAATAAAAGAAAAGAAAAAAGAATCTAGAAAAAAAAAGAAAATAAAAGAGAAGAAAAGAGAAGAAATGGTGAGAAAATCAAAAGAGTGTATGTTTGGTTATCAAGAGAAGAAAAAAAAAGAAAAAAATTCAAAAAAAAAATTTGAATTTTAAGAGAGATACATAGGAAATCATTATGTAATCATTTATTTATTGTCTTATTATATTTTCATATTTTCTCATGTTTTTTTATGTTTTTGGCAAGAAAAATTTTAGAGGAGCAAAAGAAAATTTCACAATTCCCAAGGAGAATTTTGAATTTGAAAAGTTCTCTTAAGTGAAGACATAGCAAGTGTAAAGAAAAATTCTTAACCTAAGTAAAAAAGTACAAAAAATATATATATATATATTTTTTTTTTTTTTCCTTCTCTTGGTAACCAAACATAGCCTAAAAGAAAAAATGCCATGGGATGGTACACTTGCATTCTTTCATGGGAAAATTACGTGATTACCCACTTTTAGGTTTCTCTTTACAAAATTACCTATCAAAAGTTTCAGTTAACAAAATTACCCAAAATTAGGTTTCCATTTACAAAATTATCAACTTAAAGTTTAAGTTAACAAAAATACCAAAAATTGAGTTTGGGTTTACAAAACTACCCACTCAAAGTTTTAATAATAAAAATGTACATGCTTATATGTGGAAGATGAAGAATTACTATTTTTGGTAGTTTTGTAAACTCAAAACCTGATTTTGGGTATTTTTGTTAACTAAAACTTTGTCTGGGTGGTTTTGTAAACCCAAATCTAATTTTGGGTATTTTTGTTAACCAAAACCTTTTGTTGGTAATTTTATAAAAGGGAACCCAAAAGTGGGTAATCATGTAATTTTCCCTTCTTTCATTCTCCCTTCACATGAATTGACTTTGCTAGCCTCCCTTTCCACTTTAATTGAGAGAGAGAGAGAGAGAGAGAGAGAGAGAGAGAGAGAGAGAGAGAGGGTCTAAAGTGGTTTGCTTGGAACTTTGGAGTCTTTGAAAGTCTTTTTACTTCCCCCTTTAAAATTTGAAAGTCTTTGAAGTCTTCGTCTGTTTTATTCTCGTATGATCATCAATGGACGGCTGGATGCACATTGATTGCCAACTTCAGTGAGGGTTACAATTGAAAATATGAACAGACAAATAGAGTGACAAAAACACCACTCTGACATGATATGTTCGATTTATATTCAGTGTTGACGGCTAGACCTGAGACATGGTGCTCGTGGGGAAAAGTAAACGATTGTCTGATCTCTTTTGACTAGTCCTTTTGATCATATGATTAGGATTCATCCAGTAGCATGTGGATGCCATATAATGGGCTATGATGAATGCAGGAAAAGCAGGGAAAGTACTGCTTTCGGCATCCCGCCAAAAAACATAAAAACGAAAATCTAAAAGACAGGCAGAGCAGGAGGCAGTGATCCATTCCAGGGTCATATGGAAGACGTCAGCGTTGAATCGAACCATTAATTTGGAATATTTGGACCTTTGAATTAATTTCAATTAATGGATGGGTTCTTAAACAACAGAATACCTAAATGTAGAGTGTCAAAACCTAGCCCAAATGGATAAAATTTAATGAAACCAATCGATAAAACCCAAATCAATCTTTATAGGATTAGTTTTGGACTAAGACATGTTGGGATTGGTTAAAAATTGGTCCAAATCGAACCGATCAATAACCAACTTGAAATCGAATTGAATGAAACCAATAAAAAAATTAAATGATTATGAGATCATAAATTGGTGAATTGACTATTCATTTTTTACAATATTAATGATAAAATTTTTTATTATAAGTGGAACTGTTACAAATAATTGAATATTAGATTATGAATATAAAAATTGATTTGTAAATTGTAATAATACTTCCATTGATTTCCTTGTTCAGTCTACAAAACTAGTTTGATAGTTAAATGAATGATTGGATAATAGGATTCATTTTGTGATTTCAATATTAGTTATATTCTTACTAATTTGTTACCATTGGTTTCAATGTTAGTCATCTTTTTATTACAACGATAAACCATGATTTAATCATAAAATTAAAGTGTTTTTTTTTTTTTTTGGTCATATCTTGTCACTATAAATTATGAATGTAAGATTTCATTATGGTTCAAGCCCAATAATAAATCGATCTAAACTAGTATTAACTCGATATTGAAAATTGAAATAAACCGAAACCAAACCGAATCGAAAAAAGAAATCGAAGTTCCTTAATGGATTAGTTTTGGTCTCCCTCATTCTTAGACCGAAACCGATTCAAATCGATCGAAACTGACCGATTGGCACCCCTACCGAAATGCGCAAGCATTCATAAACTATCACCAAAAAAAAAAAAAAAATGATAATAATAATATTTTTGAAAAATGTCTAGATCTACAAGATAATAAAATTAATTACAAAACAAGTATATTTGATTTTATTTACGTTTATTTTGTGTAAACTTACTTGAATTGTAATTCTTTATCTTATTTGGTAAATCTAAGAAATTGTTCTTATTTTCATTTGGGGGTAATAGAATCTCAAAAAATACGATTCAGGCCGAGTTGGATTGAAATTAGGCTAGACCAATTGTACCCAAAAATAAAAAAACCTAGGATGATTACCCTTCTATCTCATGACTACCCTTCTAAAATTGATAGTATGTGTTACAAATAATATGATGGTATGGAAAATTTATCAAACTCCACAAATCATAGTTGGAAAATCAGGTTTTGACTAGGAAGACTCACCCGAGTCGAGTCAAAATTTAAGATTCCTGATCAAGAGTCACGAAGATTCGCCTTATGTTAAAAAAAAAACAAGACTCGACACGAGTCAAGACAATTCTACATTGACTCGATTTTTTGGCTGAGTCTTAAAAAACCCACCAAATCTAGTCATTATATCAAGGCACTTAAAAAAAAAATCAAATAAAATCTCTTTACAATCCCAAATCCCAAGACTCCTAACCTTAGTAAGGTCTCCTATTCTTTTCTTTTTACCAAAAGGAGTTTGAGACTCAAGAAATTTCCCGTATTCTTAAGTCCAAAATTCTTATTTTATTGGAATTTTTTTGTTTTTTGTTGGAAGTTGGATTATTGGAAGATATAATCTATATTTTCTAATCCTTAACTCTAACCTAACGTTCTAATCAAGAGAAAGACTCTTGCCTACAACACTCGAATTATTGATATGTAATTTTCTAACTTTTTCATATATTTTTGTATTTTTATGATTTATTTATATAATTATTGCATTTAAATGTACATAAAACAGAAAAAACAAGACTCGGCTTGACTGGGTTTAATCAGGTCGACTCACTAGGTTTTTTACCGATAAATCAAGTCGAAAAACCTGATTTTCCAACAATGCCACAAATATATATATATATATATATATATATATAATATTGGTTTATATGATTTTGTACAAATATATCATTTGTTGTGAAAGTCATCAATAAGAAAAAGGACACACGACCAAGGTGGACATGTCCATTATATGCTCTCTTCTCTCCTTATTTAAATGATGCAGATTCTCTCTATATAAATGGACAACAATCGAAAATCTTTTCCTCTCTAGATCGCTGATCTTCAGACAGTGTTTCCACCATTCTTCCTTCTTTCAATAAAATGTTAATCTTCTATAAAAAAAAAATATATATATATATATATATATGGCTTTGTGCCATATTGTTATGAGTGGGGAACCCACCATTATTTCATTTTCATTTTGATATTTAACAAAATCCTAGTAGTAAAGAATTCTCCCAAAAACCACTTGCATTTGAAGTTAAATTGCGATTTTTTTTCTTCTTTAAACATTGTTCCTTTTATATTTCTTGGGCTAGCCCAATCTCTTAATTAGGCCTAACGGTTTTACCAAAAAAAAAAAATTAGGCCCAATGGCTTCCAGAGAAAGGAAATGTGCAAGCACGCTGTTTAGAAGGACGCCCTTTTGTTGGTAACATATTTTTTCTTGTGGGCTGGTGGCCCATTTCCATACACAAGAAGCTATTTTTGGTTGGGGGTAAAGTAAAAGAGTTCCTTGGGCAAGATGATCACTTGGGACGGGCCAAGCCTAAAAGGTGGGCCCATCTGGAACGTAAAGACCAATCTACTAAAATTTCAAGCCAGCGTCTGCTCTACGGTTTTATGGACCCAGTCTTTCTTACCCCGTAGTGAAGAGAGAATCTTTTCATCCACATGATCTGATACTATGATTAGAATGAAAAGGCTATTTTGAACATTTAATAATAGGGGATAGGAGTTAATGATGGCATTCGCTTTCCTATAATAATGCATCAAATCACCACTTGCGAAGAGATTCTCTTTTTGCCTAGGTTGAAGAAATTTGGTAGTTAGCAACTTTGTTAGGCCATCCTGTGTGAGCAAAGCAGCTTCGTTGTAGGAGTGCAACATTAAGGTTGTTGTGAGCATGCAACCAATGACCGTCAAAGGAGCATCTCAGAGTGTTTGGAGCTGCTCGAAGCAAGTACCATACCTATTTACGCTAAACTATATCCAAGTTTGATTGAGTTGCATCCATTTTTCTCCCCAAAGCAATACTGAAAAAATGGTAGCTTAAACATGGAATCTATGGACGTGCACTCACTTCCATCACGTGGAAGCTCAAATGGTGCTCGAATTCTATGTAAATAAGTAGACCTCAAGATCCCTTATTCACTTGTTTTTTTTCCCCTCAGTATTTACAAGTTGCAAGAGATCACATGCCAAGTTTTTGTTTAATCATAATTAGCCTAGTGGCGAAATAAAAAAAGCAATCAATGCACAAGGGTCCTGCCACACAGCATTATCCCTTATGTCACAAGAGAGATTGTTTCCAAGTTTCAAACCTCCGACCACGTTATAATAGTTCAACTTAATCGTTGTGTCACATATTCGCCAAGTGGCAAGATAAAGCATTAAAAAATTCAACACGACCAAGAGGGTGCATGATATAGATAGGAGCTTAAATGATTGGACTCAAGGCAGAAACTTCACAAATGATCAATCTTGAACATTTCTTAAATATCCAATTGTTAGATTTTATCACATTGCTCTTCCACATAGCACAAGAAGGTGTGCCCTTCCACTGATTCTCTTGTTGGATTACCTTCCACCAAGAATACCCTAATAAACATCTCAAGAAATCTAAATAAACTACACCCCATTTTTACCAATTATATCATGCTTTAACATAGCCTGCTTATGTTACCCATACTCAAGCACTGTGTTGATTGATGAATAAGAACCAGAACTCATCTCCGACAAACACCATTGTCTCTATAGCCATGATCACCACCGTGGTAGTAAGCACCACCGCCATTCCTACCTTTTTCGGGACCTTCAGAGCAGCCCCACCCCCTTTCGAAGAACCTCAAAGTAGTTGGCCCCCTTGCTGTGGATCCTCTGTAGTCGCATGATTATCTTGTCCCTCATGAAAGGCAGAATTTCGCCCTTGTTGATATTTTACTAGTGTTTCCTTTAGCCTTTGTGGTGGTGTAGAGGTCACGTTTTTTTTTAGGGAACTTTTTCCCATAAAAGAGACAAAGTTTTCTGTTCACGAGAGGCTCTTGTGTCACATACTTAGTGAAGCCCAATGACCACCGTGCGCTTGCCTAGGGGTATACATCCAAGTGTGGACGGGCCTCTCACGGACAAAAAACACTTGCAACCCAAAAAAAAATATTATAAACTTTAGATACCACAACTACAAGTCATTAAACCCCGAATCCTGATTCTCCCCAATTCTTAATCGTGCAATTCTCTCTATGCATGCGACACTTATACATTTTCAAAATTCAATAGTTGTAGAAGTTTTTAGGAATCTAAATCCATTTTAATCCCTCAAATGCCTTAAACTTTTACGATTGTTCAATTTTGAAAATATACAAATACATTTACATAAAGAGTTGCATAAGAATTGTACAAGTAAGAATGAAGAATTGGTGAGTATCTAAATACTCACTCCACTTGATTGTAAAAAAAAAAAAAGAATCTTGGCTAATGACTTTCTATGATCAGACCAAATCTCAGCGACTCAGCCCATGCTTTCAGACTGGGTCTGACCAGCCCAAATATCTCTCCGATTGACCCGAGTTGGTAGAAAGATAATGCATCGGGCATCAATTATCTCTACACAGTAATAGCTGTCATATGGGTCCATACTCCAAAGCTCTGGCATTCTATTTTTCTGTTTTCGTAGTACTAACATCAAATACAAAAGAAGGCCAGTTTGTGTCAGAGAGGTAAAGAGATGGAGAGGCTGGCTGGACTGGGGCCTGTCGGATGCAGAACAAGGGGCTTGCATGAGAAGAATATGATAATGGGTCTTAAATATTCGCCAAAAAGAAGATGGGTTCTTAATGTCAACCCTATGGAGTTGGTGCCAACCCATCATGGAATTAGACTGCCACATTCGCAACATCAAAGGGTGAGAAAGATTAATGGGAAAATCTTGTTGTAATCAGGGTTGGTGGAATAATAATAATAATAATAATAATAATTTTACTTTTTTATCTTTCTAGTATATTATATATTATTTTATTTAAAATAAATCTTGTCATTTCACAATGTTACTTGAAGAACCCAAGGGGGTAACACATTTGGTGAGCAACGAATTTGATACGAACCATAGACTTGGACGTCCTAAGTTTGACTCTCTTTAGGTACACCTTGGGTCACTCACACAGAGTATTTACTATTTTTCACTGTTTTCAATGAAAGTTGAATGGTTCTTATGCAACCCTAGTATGACTTGATCCATATGATTGTGGGGTCAGTATGGATCCGTGGAACTAATCAAGCCGAAGACCTGAATACCCATCGTTAGCGAAAAAAAAAAAAAAATTGTTACTTGAATAAATGTGTAACTTTCAATAATGACATAAAGACAATTTACTTTGAAATTAGTTTGAATTTATTTTTTCTAGGAAAAAAATTTGCTACCTAGTCACTCGCTGCTACATCCAAACACAAGGAGTTGTTGGCTGCCTATGTGTCTCCCATGATTGGTCTCCTAATTGGAGATGTGACCACGGGATCACATAGCCTGCCTTTGGTAGCCAAGCGAAGAAAAAAAATACAAAAATTATACTATTTTCTTAGTTTAAGAAATTCTCATTATTTTGGTATGCCTGCATTAAAATCAAGAGAGTTTTTATCTTTTTCTTTTTCTTTTTCTTTTTCAAAATTCACATTCAGAATGGTGAAGTTGTATTGTGCTTGAAAAAGAAAAAAGTCTTGCCTAAAACATAAGAAACTACGAAAGTAGAAAAAAATTTCTTTTCTTTTCTTCAATTGCTAACGAAACATACATAATTTTTTTTTTCTTTCTTTCTGTTTCATTTTATTTATATTCTTTTCTCCTCTTTACTTTTCTAGATTCTTTTTTATTTTCTTCTCTTAGCTACCAAACACAACTATAATGATCCTCAACCTGACCATTTTTATCTCTATATTAAATAACTTTTAAGAATAAGATAAATAACAATCAAAAGAAGAAAATCACAACTTCTCATTTCTCCGACTTAATGATAACAAGATGCACCAGTGATTAATAATAAAATCAGAGAATTCAACTTTCATTTACTACTTATCTTCTTAGCAAAGTTATCATAATACCTCATCAAAATTCACTCATCACAAAATTAGGAATCTGAGGAGGCTTTTGAGCATTTTTTTTTTCTTTTTTTCTTTTTTTTTGGTAAAAGTTGTTTGTCCGTTAAGTTGCATAATTTTAAGATGAAAGTTTTCTTTAACCATATTTTTTTGAGGTGGAGGGAGAGGAAGAATCCCCTCACCATTGGTGATGGAACTGTTGTCACGTCACAGACTTCAAGTTCCACCCCAAATGTTCCTTATTGACATCCAATTATCCAACAATGCCCATGGTGGAAGAATTCACCCTTGATCCTTCATTTAATCTCTTATTCAGACTAATCAAAGATTGAGAAAAGACTAGACGCACTGCTCATAGAACACCAGCTTGCACTGGTAGTGTGTCTTCTAAATATCTAAATTGAAGATTGGTCTCAAAAACCTGAGATTTGGTTCCTCAGATCTAAAAACCCCTTGATCACGTCCCCACGAACATAGAATCAACCACTCTACAACGTCTTGAATCAGGTTTGATCATGATCAATTCCAAATCATAAATTTCTAAAAAAAAAAAAAAACTAGTAAGAAAAGTATTCCCTAATCCTATGACCCTTACACCAGACCTGAACCAATGAATAGATACATATGGATATCAACATGGGTTGGTTTTCTTTGTATCTCAAAGGGGGTGAGGCCCGTTGGGGATTCTTTACCATATAATTATATAAATAATCCCATTGATGTTAGAATACAAGAATCATAAACCAATCATAAAAAATTAATTATGGTCTATGGGTGTAGTCCCTAAACTAAGAACACACAAACATATAGATTTACCCCATACATGATAATCAATGGGAGTAAAAGAATACATATGTATAAGTTTAGAAGTCCAATAAGCTATTGATCACATAACTCTCTTCCATGTGCATGAAGATTAGTCCCATGAAGATTGTAACAAAGAACTACACAATGACATTATAATCAATGGGAGTAAAAGAATACATATGTATAAGTTTAGAAATCCAATAAGTATTGATCACGTAACTCTCTTCCATGTGCATGAAGATTAGTCCAATGAAAATTGTAACAAATAACTACATAATAGAATCTCAGCCGCTAAAATCTTCTGCAACCTTTCACCCTTGGAATGTTCTTACATGCACTATTCCTATGAGAGAGTCCGTGCTTCCAAAACCATGAAGATGTTAAAATAACGGTTGCAGGGACCTTTAGCTTCTATTTATAATAAAAATCATAAAACCCTAATCCATTCCCACAATGGATTGGACTAGGAGTTTCTTAATCAGAGTGAGTCTATAATTACTTGGATTCAATAGATCAATCGGTATCAATTAAGCCCACATAAAAATCTTAACACGACTGTCTCATTTTGCCCCCAATCCATGTCTAGAGGGCTACTTGACTAAGGGTCTCAATCAATTTCTTGCATAAGAACCATTCTCAATTCACCAATATTGTCCTCAGCTGAATTCTATGAGAACTGGACCTGATCCACTCTTTGAGCAAGGAGCATTATTTACGCCCTAAAATATGCTCTCTCCTCACCAACCAAACATACCCTTGCTTTTTCTTCGGTTTGGTTCTATTCCCAGTAAAGTGGTCTTACAACAGTCTTTTTTTTTGTTTGGGTAGAAAATTGTCAAAACCCCTGGCATTTGGTATAAGCAAAATTAATTAATGGAAAACTAATCCATGAAACTTCAAAAAAAAAAAAAAAAATCCATGAAAAACATAAGAAGGTGGAAGAAACATTTTGGGACAACACAAACTCCCAAATTCTATTTCCAGGTTCCAAAGTCAAACTTCTTTTTTTTTTGGGTAATAAGAAATTTTATTGCATAGGAGTGCATAACAAAGTCAAACTCACACATATGGATAGAGGAGACAAATAAAACTCCACTCCCCAGTCCCCATCAACACCCAACCTAAAATTCCAATTGAAAACC
The DNA here is from genome assembly GCF_013358625.1 of Macadamia integrifolia. Lineage (NCBI taxonomy): Eukaryota > Viridiplantae > Streptophyta > Magnoliopsida > Proteales > Proteaceae > Macadamia > Macadamia integrifolia. Next base: position 47,895 of record NW_024868575.1, on the reverse strand, counting down.
AGGGACTTGAAGGAGATGGGGGAAGAAACCCAGAAGAGGAACAATCCCCCAAGCTTTAAAACCTAAAAAAGGATTAGTTATGATTCCATTTTAAAACTCCCATGCTCTCTCTCTTTCTTCTCCTTTCTTTCTGCTTCACTGCGTGCCGTGTCTTACAAGGCAGAGCAGGAGCTTAACATTGGCTTGGCAGTTTCCTCCACACCCACCTGAAGCCCTAAACCCACCTGAAGCTCCCACTCTCCCAGACTCCCCTACTTTTTCCTCCACCATTTAAGTTCTCGATACTCGATATTCCTCCTTCCTAGGATTAGTGCTTTACAGTCAGTGAACAGAGAGAGAGAGAGAGGGAGAGAGAGAGAGAGAGAGCTTCTTCCTCTCCTATTACAGTCTGCTCTGTTCTGCTATTCGATGGCCTAATGGGCTATTCTCTCTTAGAAGAACTCCCGTGAACACTGCCACCACGAAGGGAGACATCACTGTTTTCTTTCTTAATTGCTGCCTTGGGCTTCCTGGGTATACATTTCGCTTTAACTCCTTCGATCTCCTCCTCTGCTTCTGCTAACTCCATCTTCGATCTTCTGCAACAATCCAAAAAACCTTAAAAATTAAGTAAGAAAATAGAATCAACTCAGCGGGAAAATGAAAATTGATTTCACCAAAAACCCATTAAATAAAAAACTATATCCAATGGCTGGTGGAAGGGATTCTGAAACTCCGTACGAATCTCAAATTTAAATTGGACAACAGAGTTTCAGACAAGAAGCAGGACTGGGCTACTGCCAGAACCCAGAAGAAAACAAAGACTACACAGAGATAGAGAGTTACTGTTGATGTTAAATTGTTGAAGCGAAAGTAAAAGGAGCTTTAATTATTGGGTACAAACCGATCTGCATTGTAGGAAGAGGATCTCTTTAAAGCTGGAAATTCGTCCTTCTTCGTCTCGATTAAGCTTCCACTGAAGTATTCTTTGTCTTCTAGTCGAATCCCCGCAAAACTAGGGTTTTCTCCCATACTCTCATCCACCACCCCCACCTCCTTCGACGCTCCACGAGGAGTCGCAGCCGGCTTTCCCGTGTACCTGTAATGGGAAATCAAAGATAACCCTGCTCCTCCTCCTCCTCCATCCTTCCCCGGAAGAATCGCTTCGCAATCTTTGACGGCGATTGATCCACATGAAATCAACTGCATAAGCACTGCTGAAGCCCTCATCCTGCCGCTTGGGTAATTGTTTTCCGTCAGAGATCGAATACCTGATTCGTCCAACCCTCCTCTGTGGTTCACCACCCGAACATCGGCTTTGATAAGGGATTCTAGCGTTTCTGGGCTGGACGAGGAAGGAGGTGGAGATATCTCCTCTCTGCTCAGCTCGGTTGTTTGATTTCGATATTGTTCCATTTCAGCTATAGCTACTGCTGCTTCTGTTTTTTCTCGCTCTTCATCTTCGTCTTTTTCCTCTTCCTCACCGATTGCTCTTCTTCGTCTCCTCTTCTCGTAGGTCTGAGTTGAAGCGTCAGCGGCAGCTCTCCCTGCGGACTCACCCGTGGATTCGGCTTTGTAGACTTTGTACTCGTGCAGATCGATAGAACTCCACGACTGATTTCTCCTCCGTATGACGACCGGGAATTCACCGTCTTCGCTGGATTTGGCTGTTTCCGACGTCCTTTCGGTGCCGGAAGACTCTGTTGCTTGAGACCTGAAACTCACAGACCCTTCCAGAAGCTCTGATCCCTTGAGAACGTATTCCTGACCGTGGGCTGGGTATATGAAGTCGTTATCCGACAAATCATGCCACACAAATCCATTCTTGTAGCTCCTGAAATAAAAGATTTGAAAAGCTTAATAAAAAAGTGACGAACAAGAAAACTCTAGAGAACAGAGCAGAAAAAGAGAATCGGCATTTGAAGGAATCTACCGTTTGGAAGACCAGGAATACATGCTCGCCATGCCTTTACCTCGCAGGATATTTAGTCGATTGATGACATCTGAAGCATAAACCAAACACATTTAAAGATTCAGAAAACAGAGTCAAGAAAGGGGGGAAAATGGGTTAAGAAAATGAAGTTGATATGTTCAGTTTACCACTGAGATAGAGCCCCTCGGAGGAAGAGAGAGGAACCTCCATGAAATGGGGATGCTCAAGATGGCCATTCCTTGAGAGATAGTAGACAACAGGAACCTTTCTCTCGGACTTGGGTTTAGGTTCAGTCCAAACCATAGTGCGCTCAGGACTGGTATCTCTGTCCGTCCATTTCTTAGGCAAAGCAGGAAGCTCGGTTCTTCCCCTTGAAGAAACCGCCATTACTGATAATTACTCTGTAACACCACAAGAACAGGAAGGTATATATATGATCGTAAGTTTCATTTTAATCTTTACAAAAATGGAAATCCAAACCGACGGTTAAAAGGGTTAAAAGCGAGAGGTAAAGACAAGAGATTAATGAGAAGTAGAAGATCTAATACTCCATTGTTAGACAAAATAAAGAAAAAGTGGAACAGGGAAATCAAGCTAGAGTCTCAGGCTTACCGACAACTATGTGGGTTCCTCTCTGAGAGAGAGTTTATGTTGCTTTAATGGAGAAATTCAGATTTATAGGGAATGGGGGTTTGGGGCTCTGAAAGAGGAAGAAGGGTGAGGGGGAATGGATTCAAAATGGGTTCCTGCAGACAAGAGGAAAAGAACAAGAGAGACTATAAAATAAAGGGATTTTTTTATAGAGAAGACGATGTTGATACGACGGTTGGATTGGAATCTGGGTTGGCAGGACTTTGGAAGGGGACCACTTAATGGTTGAGCTTGTGGCCTGGATTGGGAGTGGAAAAGGCGAGACCCTGACAAAAGTGTCAATTCAAATGCAGAAAAGAAAAGATAAGAGTTAGTACTAAGTACTACGAAAGTGACTGAGTGAGTGAGGGCTGAAATTGAGGAACCGGCGCCGGTTTGAATAGAAAGAGTAGCCGAAGCCCAATAGCCCATAGAGGAGGAGACTCAGGTCCACTCAATTACAGGGTTTCAACTTTCAAATACCAGGATTGACCTATTCGGATCCGGATCGGTACAGTATTTCTAGGGTTAGGGATCGGATTGGTTGATTCGTAACCATGGTTTGAAGAATCGAATCAGTTCGAATTGAAATCGGCTTTGATTGATATTGTAATAGTGGATCAGTACGGACAAAGGGTAATAATTTATGGCCTGTTTGATAACGTTTTTTCCATTTCTATTTCAAAAAACGGCAGAAACATAAATTTTCGTTTCTAGAACTATAAACAGAATTTAAGGTGTTTGATAAGTCATGTTTTTAGAAATTGATGGTAACTAGTGAAAGAATTACCACAAGTCGTTTCCAAAAATGACGAAACAAGTTGAACTTGTTTCGCCTGGGTTGTTTCTTGAACCATAAATAAGTAAAAATTCATATTTCTATTTCTAAAAATAAGTGAAACGAAACAGTTTTATCAAACACTTTTTGCTCTGTTTCTACTGTTTCTGAAAAGAGAAACAGCAGAAGCACGTTTCTTGAAACGTTATCAAACGGGCCCTTAGTGAAAGCAAAGGTATTTCTGTCAGACCTTCGCTGATTTGGGTCGATTTCAGATCAGTATCGGCCTTGATCGATGCCATTCTTAATATCAAGTTTTCAAATCATATTTGTGATTTGTTTCTCGTGGGGTGGGATAAAGTGGGTTATGTCATTTTTATCTTTTTTAATATTTTGTTTTTCTTTTCTAATAAAATTCTAAGAGTTTTTCTTTTTTAATATTTTATTTTTTTATCTAATAAATTTTTTGAAGCTTCCCCAAGTCTCAAATAATATTCGAACAAAAAAAATAATAAATAACTAAAGCCTCTCCCGCTTTAAATGTCTTTATCAAATTATCATATCAATATCTATCAAGAGGGGAGGGGAGGAGAGGATTGGAGAGGAGAGACCTATTTTATAATTAAATGGAACTTGTGACGGTGAGTCGAGTCGCAGGTGAACCGAGGTGCATGTAAGTTGGCCAGAGAGAGAGAGAGAGAGAGAGAAAGAGAAGGGAAGTCAACTTTCCTGTAAGTTGTAACTATGATGGGAAGCAGAAGACCCAAAAGCCACGAATTATTAAATGCTCACATTTTACAGATTCACATTTCACACACAGAATATAATCTTATATTCTCATCAGATGTCCTGGGGAGTTAGACTATACTCTCACCATCTTTTAATTTTTTTGTATTTTTTTAATATAGGGGATGGACTGGTGGAGTACTCGAAGAAACTTACACACAATTCAAGGATCAAGACTTTGTTGATAGATAATCTGAGATCCGATGGACTGTTCATATGATGATGTTACATACATGCCATATTCGTGGCATGGTTCTAAAAACGAGAATGGAACTGTACAGTATCGTCTAGATCGGAACGGTAATTGGCTTGATCGATGTCTAATCTTTATTTTTCTTATCTCAATTCATATGTACGATTCTAGGGTAAAATTATAATAAAATTTTATTTAAAAAGAAAAAATGATAGATCTATTTAATACATTCTGATTTAGACTAATTAAAACAGTAACAAAATAATATCGACCTTAATCGATTCTATGATGGTTCTCAAGTTTTAGAACCTTGATAAGTGGTCAGTGATTCATTCATTCAATTCAATTATGATTTGAATGATCTTTGGCATTGGAAACGTTATCAATCCAGATCAGTTGTATCAGTTTGTCTTTGAAAATATCAATACCACTGATTAGATATCAATATTGATACTAATACCTTGAGCCATGGTGGAGTCAGGCCGGATGTTGTAGAGATAAAATCTTAAAAGTGATGTAGAAGGTAATGGAAAAACAAGAACAAACAATGCACGCAGGTTTATGAGATTCGAAAAAATTGCCTATGTCCTTGGTGGGATGAGATTATGTTTTAGTATCAATGGAGAATAGGGTTACAATGCTCGTCCTCACACCTCTCAGAATTGTTTACATATAAAGTAACTATTGCTACAAATATTTAGCAAAAAATAATAATAATAATATTAAAAAGTACAAAATTTCTCTCAAATAAAAAATTCAAGCGAGAGGCTACGTCCCCTTACACCCACACCGTTTTGTCGTGGGGCCTATACCAATGCTTCATGGATTAAACTGTGACAGAATACAAGACATCGTACATCAACTAATGTATCTCTTTCTTCATAGACATCGTACATCAACTAATGTATCTCTTTCTTCATAGTTATTGTGCAAGGATTTAAAAAGTTGATTGATCAAAATCAGTCGATCCATATCGAATTGATCCCAATTCCTAATTAAATCAATACATCCGATAATCCATGTTAAGGGTCACAAATAAAGGTATCAATTCCATGCTCGCATCGGTAGGCCTGATTGATCCCGACACGTTTATGGCCCGACCTAGACCGACTAATTAATAAACGTGTTGGCCTTGAGCCCGACACATTTATAAACAAGTAGTACATGGTACAGCCACCTAGCCCAATGGACCCCGATCGGCTTGACACATTTACAAATCCGATTAAACCGACTCCTTTAAGCCCGACCTAGCCCGACCCCTTTAATATTACTTGTATTTTTTTTTTCTTAATATTATTTGTATTTAGTGTTAAGGCTATGTGATATGTACAGTTGAGATGATGGTCATTGTTATATGAACATTCAGATTTTTTATGCATAGTTTAATTAAATTTGAACTTGCTAAACTTGGGTTACGTAGGCATATATAGTTTAATTGGTTTGAGTTTCGTAGGTTGAAGACTAAGTACCTCAGTAATTTAGTTGTTTTGCCCATCTTTGGCTTGATCCATTTATTTGCGCTATGCCCATCTTTGTCTCATTTTATTATATTCCTCTTTAAGCACATTTAAGAGACTAAATTTTAAAGAGGACCGATTTAAAATTATTAAATAAGTCTATAGCCCAGTTAAAACACAATTAAAACCCATTTATGACAACTAGATTAAAACCCAAAACCAAACGACGACTGAAACCAGCCTGACCCAACTGCTTGACACCCCTTGTCACAGAGACCACTAAACATGTTCATATCCGTTTAGAGAAACCTTCAACGTTCAACATCAACCCTAATGGATACTAATTTCAATTTTTCAAAATCAAGTCTAATTGGGGTTTTATCTTTTTTTAGTCCTCCATTCAATGTAAACAATTATGGTCTCTGGATGTGGATGCAAATGAATAGTAAAAAATTCGTATCAAATTTATTTTCATGTCTGTTTAAAAGCTAATTAATGCTACATCCGATTTGTATTCCATAGGTTTACATCCATTTTTAAATGGAAAAGACCGGCGAGTTGATGGACAAATAATAGTCAATACATTCAGTTTATAGTTTGTATATATTATTGCATGATTTGGCATCATTTGTTACATGAATGTAATGTTATGCGATGAAAGTGCCATGACACTCCAAACTCCAAAGCCCTATGGGGGGTTGGTCGGTTAGTCCAAGTTATCGGCAACGCCAAGCCAAACACATTTATTCCAAAATTTATAATTAAAAACGAATCTCCCTCTCTCTCTCTAAAAGTCACCCAATTCTAGTATTCCCACCAGACTTTTCTCCCTCCTGGCTTTCAATGTTTTATTTATGGGATTTTGTTTGTTTATTTATATGGACCGACATGATCATGATGATGATACAAAGAAAAGCCCTCAACTGCTCACACGTGCATTGACCGTGTGTGTGTCTCAACTTCACATCTGAATTCAAATAAACTCTAGTCTCCACCAACCAAGTGACCCCATGGCCATTATGAATGGGGTTTCAAAATTCACCCTTTCCCTGGTCAAGGTTTTAAAATTGGGGTTCTATCTCAATTGATATTGATTTGGATTGGACTGGATTGGATGAATTTAAAAATTAATGTTTGAGAAAATTTTTTTTTTTTAAATCGTACTAATAATAGATTGATATTGAATTGATCAATATTTTGGTTGGTCTTCATCAATATTGATTCAATCCTATAATTCTCATGAATTTGATCTGATTTTTTAAAATCATGCCCCCAATCCAATCAGAGTTTGAAAAATTGGATAGGATCAGATGGATGATTTCAGGTCATGGTTTTAGTGAGTGGGTTTTGGTCATTCTAAAAACTAATGCGATATCAACATGGATCAGTATTGGGTCGCTCATATCAAGTAGAAATACCCAGGTATCAAGATTGTAAACATGTAAAATGGTGCGAATCCCCTAGTGCAGGAGATTCGATAACGAAATTTTTTTTTTCTTATTTGGTAATGCCAATATAGACTTAGAACCATGACTCAGGTTGATGAGGATTTTTTATTTTGTGCTAAATAAAAAATTTCATAGAAAACCAAAGCCGAAGATTAACAAAGTTTATACATATTCGGGGTGAAAAAAAACTAGTCGTTTCCTTTCAACATCTAGTTCGCTCTATTCTTAAGTTATCTATAAATAGGTTGTTACACTTGGTATGAGCCGTAAACTTGGACATTCTAAGTTCGACTCCCATTAGACACACCTTGGGCCACTCACACGGGGGTATTTAGTGCTCTTCACTACTTTCAGTGAAAGTTGAATGGTTCTCATTCAACCTCGATATGACCCGGTCCATGCGATTGTGGGGTCAATAATGGCAACATAAGATCAAAAAGTTAAATGTTCTAAGTTAAGAAATTCCCAAAAACTTTTCGGAGATCTTCCACGTTATTCCTCACGAAGTCCAATTTCCATCCCTTCCTCTTGGCCACCTTCACCCCTTCTAGAAGTCCCTTCGTAACTGCCTCATCATAAATCCTGTTAGTAAATAATTTGCTCGAATTAAAATACATAGATTATTTGGAATGAAAAAGAATGCCCACCCCGAAAATTTTTCCCCCATCATCGGTGTAAGCAGAGATAACTAAGCATATATTTTAATTGATAAGGGTGTGTCTCACAAGGAAGTCATAGGTGTTAATCCTCCTCTTTGTAAGGATAGTGCTCCGTTTGCAGTCCAAAATTCCAACATTTTAAGAACATGGATTAGATTTGGGTTTTGTGATCCTCAAATATGATGAGCATCATATTGATTCTATATGAAAATTAGGGTGTTAGAGCTAAGTTGCAAGTTGGACCAATGAGCCTGAGCCCACCCAAGCCCTTCCTGATCTTGATAGGGCTTGGGCTTGGATTTTCAGACCATGGGCTAGGTCAATGTAGGGATTTCTAGGTCCAAGGTCAAGTTGGGCTAAGATTGGGCTAATACAATCATATTTTATTATATCATATAATACATAAGTTTCAAAACCAGGGCCAACCACAGTCTGGCCCAGCCCAGTCCAATCTTGGTTGGGTTGGGCTAAGTTGGGACTGGGCTGAGTTAAGGGGCTTAGGGTTGAGCTGAGGCTTTAAAAATCCCGACCGAAACAGGCCTGGTTGCACCTCTAGTAAGAGCAGTTCACAGTTTAGTCACCTAGGTTCCCCTCTCTCTCTCTCTCTCTCTCTCTCTCTCTCCTCGGACTCCCATACTCCATTGTAGGGTTGTCAAAAATAAGACTGGTAGCAGGGGTATTACCAACAGCACTAACACTTGTCTTCTTCCATGTTTTGCTTCTCGCTGCTCGAGGGTTTAGGGTTTGGATCATCAAATATTTTTGGCGATGCCCCAATTTTGAATGAATGCCTCGATATATCACTTGTAATCAACGGGTCAAGCCCTTCCGCTCAGTAGGAATGGATAAATGATTTTGAATCATCATTGATGATGATTTGGATAACTACCCATTGGGACAACTAACCATCTAGGCTTGACTGAACATTTGTGAAAAAACCCTATTTTCCATAATTTTTGAGTATGTCCGTACTACATACACATGTGAAATACCAAAAGTTTACTCTCATTAATGTTATACTAAAAGGGCAAGTAAATAATGTTATAATTTCTTTTTCATCAACTTTGATTACGACAAGATTTTCCCATGATTAAAAGGACTAATGCTCATGGACTTGCATAAACTTAAAATAATTTTAATTTTTCCAATTTGGGAATGCACTTGAAGATAATGACAACCTCTTACAATAAATATATATATATATATATATATATTTTGTATGTATGTATTTCGTGTAAACCACTTAGATGAATAATATATAATCACCCTCATTGAATAGAGATATCAAATATGTCAACCATATAACTCAAATGACTTATCTATTCATCATGATTAAGATTGTACCAAAAAAAAAAGAGTGGTGGGGGAGGGGGAAGGTAAGAAACAAAAAGTATAAGACAACCAGAAATGAAAAGAAAGGAAGCACACACATGAGAGAGAGAGAGAGAGAGAGAGAGAGAGAGAGAGAGAGAGAGAGAGAGAGAGAGAGAGAGAGAGAGAGAGAGAGAGAGAGAGAGAGAGAGAGAGAGAGAGGCTATAGGTGATTTCTTATTGAACAATAGCTTTTATTGAGCCCAAATCAAATACTAAATAATAAGCACTACAGTATGCTTTAAAAGGAATTAGGGTTCTTCCACCCAAAAAAAAAAAGGAATTAGGGTTCTATTAAAAGAAAAACTTAAATGATTTCTTATTCAACAATATTCTTTATTGAGCCCAAACCAAATACTAAAAAATTAACAGTAAAATATGGTTAAAGTGTATTAATAGTTTACCAAAAGAAGAACCCACTTTAGGATCGTAACACTATATTTAGCGAAACTAACTCTAGCAATAAACTTATTCAAAGTTTGGTACTTAAACGCAAACATTGATTTTCTTATAGAGAAGATGAAATTGTTTTTTTGATGTGATGGATTCTATCTCGAAAGTCCTATAATCCTAAACTTTTGGAAGGACTTAATGACAACTCATAATTCATAAAGTATAAAATGATGTCTCAAACGATGCTTTTTAGGGAGCTCTCATTAACCCCGTGTACGCACAAGAGTTACACTCTTCATAGGAAATACTTCTCCCAAAACCATTCTCTTTTAATATCATATTTGTTTTTGAAAAACGCTAGCTTAAACTACAGGCATGCACGCAACACGCACAAACACACTACACACACACAAAGACTATTTGTAGACACATAATGTTTCATCTATGATATCATTGCATTCTTATAACATTTGTTGATCCTTTTTATGAAAGTTTTAAGCTTTTTTACAGTTAGGGGGTCTAACGCAAAATCTTAAGGCATTAAGTGGAGATAGCTCCTCAAATATGCAATGAAATCAAAGATCTAAATATATCGATGTGGAACTCTAATTCTATAACTCCCAGCAACTCAACATTCCCCAGTACGTGTAAATTCAGCATAACTGACTCTACACATGGACAAACAACGTAAGGAAAATAACAAAGATACAACAACAACAAACTCAGCCTTATCCCAACTTAATGGGATCGGCTACATGGATCAATATTAAGGAAAATAACAAAGATACCTATGCTTTAACATTATGTTGGAAGATTCAACTAGCCAAATCCTTTTTATAAAGGTATTAAATGGAGATAGCTCATTAATTAAGTATATGAATACACCGAGGCCGCATGATCAAATTGATATAACCCAAGGGGGTAGCGCAGTTGGTGAGCAAAGAACTTGGTACTAGCCGAAAACTCGGACGTCCTAAGTTCGACTCCTACTAAGCACACATTGGGCCACTCACACGGGGGTGTTTGGTGCCCTTCACTGCTTTCAGTGAAAGTTGAATGGTTCTACCCACGAGACTAGTCAGGTCGAAGGCCTGGATACCCGTTGTTAGTTTAAAAAAAAGAAAAAAAGAAACTATAACTCTATATATATAACTCTCTCTCTCTCTCTCTACATATATATATATATATATATATATTATCAACAAAGATATAAACAAGCGAATGATGATCAGAGAGGATAATCTCTTACTATAATTAGCCATCTAAACCCATTTGTGGCAATATCTCATGCATGGAATTAAAAGTCAAGATAGATGACTCCAGACATTGTCCCACTTCTTTTATGGGTTTCTTCCACCAACCCAAATCATGGAGGTCACTCAAAGGCAGGCCAAAGCCTAAGGGGTGAGACAACACCAACACTCTCCTTTGTCCCAGCACCCCAATGCCCCCCAAACCAATACTTCAAAGGTGCAAACTATAACACCAACAGGCGACCTGTCATCTTCTTCCCTTTATAAAAGAAGAAAAGAAAGTATGAGGATCCATGATATATTAAACAATTTGGAGATAAGTTTGTAAATACAAGTGAGACACATATATCCATTTAGGTTTAGGTACCTACATAGGGACAGGAAAGAAAAAGTTTTCTAGCGGGAAGGCCACAGAATATATACTGGTGGCATCCAGGTCACATTTGATTCATCTTTTGGGCTACTTGCTAGTCTCTTCTCCTCTCCTTCCACCCCTCCCTCATCTCTTCATCCCCCACTTGTTCTCAACCTGAGAGAGATCTTCACTCCCTCCCCACAAAGCAAATGAAACCCTACATTCCTCAATCTTCCTAACTTTTTTAGGTGAATAAAAAATTTATTAAATCTACAGGGAGACAAAAATAATTACAACTCAACTGAGAAACCAGCAACCAAAAATACAATGGGGAGGAAAAAAATCAAACACCACCAGGGGCAGCAGGAATGAACTGAAGCGGGGAAATCCCAAACTAAAGCAATCCACCAGTTTCTCCCACTCTCCTTGCAAGGGCCAATAAACGAGAGAGCCTTTTGCCAAAACTCAAAACTGATAGAAGCAAATGTGCTGTTATGTACATAAGAACTATACCATCTCTTCAAATTTCTTTCCCACCAAATATGATAGATACAACACAGAATGCTATTCTTCTTATAGAGTTAATTGAGAGAGAGATCTTCACTCCCTCCCATAAAGCAAAGGAAACCCTACCTTCTCAATCTTCCTTTACAATTGAGCTTTGTTTTAGTTTTTATTTATTTTCAGTAGCCCATAAAATGGTGGATACAGCGCTGAAATCACCATAAGACCATAGGAGCAGATGACACCAATCCCCACTTTTGAGGTGTCTGCTTATAATGAACACCCGTGCTAACCCTAATGGCATATTTAAACTGTTCTTAGACAAGGTTAATGATAATAATAATAATGTGAGACAATTTGAATGCTGGACTGTTCTGATCCCCACTTTCATTCTCAATAATTGTTTCCCATACCCATTGGTTTGGAATTTTGGATTTTAACTTCATAAGGATTATTAATGTAGAAAAATCTATGGGGCGAAATTCATGACATTAATTCAGCTGCTACTCCCATGCCTTTCATCGCATCACAATTATGTTTTTTTTTTTGAATGAAAAATATATTAAAGTATAAAGCAAAGTACAACATCGAAGCTAATAAATGCAAGTCTAAGTGGGGACCCAATAAAAAAGAAAAAATAAAAAAATAAAAAATGATACATAAAAAGCCATGGTGGATGGAAAAACAACCATAAAAAGATGATACATAAAAAACACGAGAGGAAAACAACATCCATAAAATGATGATACATCAAGAAACCTGGGTTGGGGGAGAAATAAGAGGGAGGTCCCAACTTGGCCATGTGCCTATTTCTCAAAGTGTATGGAATTGCTGAACCAATTGAGAGAATCTAGCTTATTTTCTATTTCAAAAGTGATAACTTCCCAATCTTTTCTATAGTACACGATGACAAAAAGAAATCATCTTTTTTTTTATTTCTTTCCCACAAAATATGAAAAAATCTCAGCATTAAGGGGAAGTTTTACCATATAATTACTGATTTACATATTTTTTTTTCCTTTTAAAGATAAATCATCCTCCATTTTCATTGAAAGGGAAGGAACATTCTTTGATGAGGCCAACACTTGAGTAGAGAGAGACAAAGTCAGAGCACATCAAGGAGTGAAATTATGCCTATGAATAACTGAACCAAACAATCATATCCCAATGAACTTTTGACCTAATCAAATTCTAGGAGAAGAGGTGAATTTCTTTGAAGTGTTTGACCCAAATAACTATGCTTTTAGTTTGTTGATGATCACATTATTTATCATAAGTTTATGGTCATTTATTTATATTTGAAAAATACTAACCACACAAAATTATGTTGTTTGATGAAACTAAGGTTGTGTTTGGTAAGGATGCATTCTAAGAAATCATACCAAATGAAACTAAGGTTGTGATTTTCTTCTGCTCCAGCGTGTTTTTTCCCGCTTTGGCGTGATTTTTCTCCCGCTTCGGCATGTTTTTCTCTCAGCTCATCCTCTCTTCTCCATTCCCAAGATTCATGGATTGTACCTCATCATTCCCACCGCCTCCGCCCCCCTTCGATACCACCTGACTAGACAGTAAACTCCGATGCTGAAGCCATAAGTCTAGATGACATTGTTGAGGCACGTATGCTTGAAGCTAATGCACTTACTCTCCTGGGACAAGTGCTAGAGGGACGTCCTTACCGTCGACAGGCGATCTCAGAAGCAGTCGTTAAGAGTTGGAATCTAAAACACGGTGTCGGCATTACTCCTCTCTCTAATCACAGATATATCTTCCAGTTTCGTCACCCAATCGATCTACACAATGTTTTAGAAGAGGGCCCCTGGTCGATTTCCGGCAACCTTCTACTAATGGCGCCCTGGACAGGTTATGGTGTTGTTCAGCTATGCCTTTCTGACTTTTGGGTTTAGTTCCACACGATTCCCTGCGAACTTGCCTCCATGGAATTCGGCTACCAGATAGCTAAGAAGATTGGAACCCCCCGGAAGGCAATGCAAATCGCTACCATTTAGAATGGTGAGAAGCTGGAATTCCTCTGATGTCGGATCACCATTGTTATCACTAAACCCTTACAAGTAACGATACCGATTAAAAGTCGAATGGTGTCCATAGACCCAATCCAAGTAAGGTACGAACGACTCCCTACCTTCTGCTGTTATTGTGGCACTATTGGTCATGATGACCGTCGTTGCGAGCATCTCTTTGAAGGACACTCTCTCCATTGTACCCAACATGGATGCATTCAGACAATCACCTTCCCAGAATCCCCCAAACCGAATCTCCCTACCACTCTACGAGCCATCCCTCCTCCCTTTCGCCTGATTGAAACTGCTATAGTTCGGGATTTTTCCCCTGTCCATCCCATTTCGGCCAATACTGGAAACCACCCATCGCAGGTCGACACCGATTGGAGCTCTTCCAATGGCTTCGGAAACAATGGGACCACTCACCATCCACCTGCCTTACCTCCCCAGAAAAGTCATACACGTGGAACCATACAATTGGCCACCTCCCACCACTTCTTTGCTACCCTGAAACATCCTCCTGTCCCATTAGGACCGTTACACCCGTACCATCCTGACAATAACAACCTGGCCGTCACCACATCCCAGCACGCGCCTGATCTTTGCGCTAATCCACCTCCCCTGCTTACACCACAAACCAATCATGAGCCAAGCCTTTTATTCCCTAACCATGACAATACAACTCGACAATTGCTTAACCATATCCTCCAACGACCCGACACCTCAACGACCCTCCTACACCTCCTACCCATCCTCTCAGACCTCCAAATATCCGCTCCACTTTCCCTTCAGAAACACACAACAACCTTATCAACTAACCAAACCCTGGCCTTACCTCCTATTCCTATGACCGATACTCCAACGCACCATGAAATTCAGCGCAGCCCTCTCTGTATAGTCAATTGGTCACCCCCTAACACCTCATTCTACGGCCAGGAGCAGAACCTAGTTTCTCTAAATGACCAGACTATCCCGAGAATCTCCCATTACCTTTAACCCTATGAGACTGGTTCCTTCAAACCTAAACCTAAATGGAGATGCCAAACTCAGATCTCGCGCCAGAGTTGTCTCGCCGCTGTGGAGGATGTCTCTAGACCAGAGCATTTTTTATCATTTGGACCCTCAGAGGCTGGGGATATCAGCCTTAAGAGGAATCATAAGAATCATGAGTCGGAATTGCCAGGGTATGGGGAGCTCCCTGACGTTCCGCGCTCTCATGAATCTCTCCCGATCTGTGCATCCCGATATAATTTTCTTAATGGAGACTAAAGCCCAAGAGGACAAAATTACCAGATTGTGTAAGAAGCTTAAGGTGCAACAATTTTTTACTGTTCCACCACAGGGTCTCTCGGGGGGGGGGGACTCACTCTTATCTGGCATGCCAACTTCCAAGTAGATGTCATGCACTCGGATGCTCATCTTATTGATGCTAAAATCACAACTCCAAGCTCTGACTCATTTTTCTTAACCGGGGTGTATGGGGGATCCTGTTCGAGGCCAGAGACAGGCAGTGTAGGACAGGATCAACCTATTTGGCTCCAATCAGCATGAGAAATGGATATGCTTCGGTGATTTCAACTCTCACCTATCTTGGCAAGAGAAGACTGGAGGCAACTGTAGGATATCCAAGGACATTGGAATCTTCAGAAACTTTGTGAATGGCTGCCATCTTCTAGACCTGGGTGCTCATGGTCCTCGATATACTTGGAATAATAAAAGGAGGGGTCCAACCAACATCCGCATTCGCCTTGACCGTGCCCTCACTAACACTGCTTGGAGGGATACTTACAATGATGTTGTGGTTTTTGTCAAGGGGGCCATCGGCTCTGATCATAATCCGATCGTTATTGATTTGGAGGGGGGAGCATCTCAGAAATCCAACGTGTTGGGGATTCTTTACCATATTAAACATATGAAAAACCCTATAGTGTTTAGAATACAATAATCATCAACCAATCATAAAAGATTAATCATAGGTGTAGTCCCTAAACCAAGAACAATAAAGTATCCCATCTTAAAATACATAACCATATAGATTTACCATATCTATAATAATCAATGGGACAATCATGACATGAACCATAAATGGGAATAAAGAAGTACCTGTGTCCCATGAACATAGATCATGAACCTCTGTCCCATGTGGTTAAACATTACTCCCATGAAGATGACAATGACGAACTACGCAAGTGGAGTCCTTCTACTGAGATCTTCTGCAGCCTCTTACTCTAGGGTTTCCTTTCTTTCTGTGCACTTGTTCTTGTGAGAAAGCCGTGCTCCCAAAACCAATAAGGCATTAAGTAAAGTAATGGCTGCAGGGACCGTCAGTATTCTATTTATAATAGAATCCCTAAAACCCTATTCCACTCTCACAATGGAAAGAGCTAGAAGTTTCCTAATCAGAGTGTGTCTATAATTGCTTGGGCCCAATGGATCAATCGGTATCAGTTAAGCCCACATAAAAATCCTAACAATCTCCCACTTGGGCTACATTGATACTGATGTCTTTCCATTGACTCCTGGCCAAATAATCCCAAGACTGAACACCACTCAAACAAACTTTGATCCAATCAATAATCTCTACTGTTGAACAATAGTAGAAAATACACCTCAATATACGGCATATAACTATCTAATGTTACAGACAATAGAAAATTATCAATCCAAATCGCCTGGAAACGTATATATAAGGAGTTGATATCATACCTGTGATCACATGAACTATAGATATCCTTATAGGTCCTTTCTTGATCTAAAGATCAGTCTACCTTGAAAACCTCACAGGTAGAAAACTTTGATATTAATCAACACTTGGCAAACTGCCATTTTCTTGAATTAATATCTTACTTTGGCATACCGCCTATGGCTAACTGTCACTTCCATGGATTTAGGCTAAATACCACCATAAATCACAAACTTTGGCAAACCGCCTGTGGTAAACCACCACTTCTTTGGACATAGGCTAAATACCACCATACATCACAAATTCTGACAAAATATCGTCAATTACCTTGGCCAAGCACTGCTAATAAATCTTAACAAGCACAACCTTTAAACTTTGGCTTTTATCACCATGATATCTTTGGTTAAATGAGATCATAAAACTCCCACTAACCAAGCATGTCAAAAACCTCAATAACACTAATGTTAGAAAATATGGCTCTTGAGTACTTTGCCGATAAACTTGGATGACATCACCTTTGGGCAAATGCCACCTTTACCTTGGGAAACACACAATTGAACTGAATGTACCACTTTGGTGGGTTTCACTCATTCCTATCATGTTTTCCACATTAGAGAAGAATATATATACAGAAGTGTATGCTTTAATGTGTTTCTTACACAATCAGAGACAACACAAACAAATGAAGCATAAATGTACACAAATAATTCAGAGAACAGAATTTAAGATAAAATCAATTCAAAATTACTCCGAAGTCATTATAAACTTAATAGGGCAATAAAATTGTTCCTATTTCCCTTCAGTTGTGCTTTGTTCAGCACCAACACCTGTTTGGGTTCCCTGAGAGCTAAAACCAGATCAAGTAACCCTAAGAATCTCAGGTATGAATCATACACACCAAATAACCGGGCTAGAAAATTTAATATGTACACCTAGTAGATAAACTACACAATAAATGTACATCTAGCAGATAAAACACACAAGAGTCACAACCGTAACTACATTCCTATCCTTTGGGCTAAGAATGTACTGGTCCTCTTGTAAATCCAAATTTACTGTGAAAATACAATTACTTTTATCACATGTGGGTTTAGAAACCTCTAAGTTATAGTCCTTTCCATACATGTATTTTCTTTAACTTGGGTGACATCACCTTTGGACAAATGTCATCAACTTTGCTGTGCTTGGAAAAACTATGAAATAATAGGATGTGCCACTTTGGTGGATTCCATCAAATCCTTTCATAGCTTCCTAGAAATATACTGTGCAGCATAAAATGTGCGGAATCTCACACCCAGTTTAATTCTAATATATTTATCCATCATAGGGTGTTTCAAACAAAACATTCAAGTACAAAATGACATGAATATGAATTTACTTATATATTTGAACCCATAAATCATTATTCAATATCATGATAATAATAAATCAATACAAAACTCCAAATAATTCTTTTGCATGAAAAACAATATAGAACACTGAATTTATTCTCCCACTAGCAACCTAGTATAATGACCTTCTACTAGTAACATCCTCCCACTAGCAACCTAGTATACCGAATTTATTCTCCCGCTGGTCGAGCCACATAAAATAGCTTAAGATCCATACTTTTATTCTCCCACTTGGTTCGACCAGTCATAAATTAATCCATTTATTGGAGAACACAATTCGTTAAACGTGACATACATATAAACTTGTTCACATATGTCCAAAAACAAAAGAAACCAAACATTTATCAATTAATGTTCATAAATAGGTTTTCAGAGAACAATGGCAGTGTTTAAGAACTTGGTATTGGATTGATCAAAATCGACACTAATCCAACCCAATCAATCCGAATTGATCCAATCGGAATACAAAAAATAACACATTAAATAAACCTATAACTTATGGTTATAGTGATGAAACCCTCATCCACCCTATTGCCATTGATCAACTGTCCAATACTTTTTAGGGCAAAAAACTTTGCTTTAAAAGCATAATACCAAACTATTGATTTGGTTCTCCTAGTATAGAAAACTAGGTCTTTGAGACATATGTAGGCCTCTATATTCTCAAGCCACTTTTAAAGACATTAGCTTAATGGTTCAACTCAAGGAAGAATAATCCATTCGATATTTAATTAATGCATGTAACATCAATAAAAACCAACATTACATCACTAACCATTAAACATAATCAAAGTGTCAACTGAACTACAATCTCAACCTTTAGGTCTGGAATGCACTAGTCCACTCAAAAACTACAATGACAGTGGGAGCTCTTCAACTTCGAAAATTACTATCACTTTTGGATGCATAACAACTTCTAGGTTAAGGTCTGCCTAGAGTACACTTGCATTTATGCATGTCTTTGATAATGTCGCCTTTGGGCAAACATTACAATGTCGCCTTTGGGCAAACATTACTTAATTCCTGCTAACAATTTTCTATGTCTTTGAATATAAGACAAAATCTTTGAGTTGTAAACCTATTACAGTAATCTTAGATTTTACCACTTTGGTGGGTTCCATCAATTCCACTGCAATAGCTTACAACTACACCTGTGTCCCTTAAATTTGTGGGTTATTTAAACATGAACTAAATATCAATTTACATGTAAAAGAACAAGCATGTAACTGTTAACAAAATAAACATTACAATGCTCAATTATCAATTACTTCAAGAGTGTCAACCGGAACTTCGTACTAATCCACTCAAGTTTCTGCAATTACTGCGAGACTTCTTCTAACTTTCGAAAAGTACCGCCATCTTTGGATGGACAGCATCTTCTAGGTTAAGAAATCTCTATTCTGTTTTTCACTTACTTTAACTTTAACCTTTCTTTGATAATGTCACATTTAAGTGAACATTAGCAACTTTGCTACCAATCATTATTCTCTGTCTTTTCAAACAAAGAAGACTTTGATTTGTATTCTATTACAATAAAGTTGAACTTTACCACTTTGGTGGATTCCACCCAATCTTATTGTAATAGTCTACAAATTCATTCCGGTAGCTAAAAATGGGATTGTTTAAGCATGAATAAAAATATTCATAAACAAAAGCATGAACTACATTACCAAGAATAACCAAGTTCATATTATGATATGCAAGTAATGTATGAGTTGATTTTCTTTTATTTCTTCCAATTAATAGGAAAATCATAAAGAATCATTAACCACCCATACTTGTAACTTATACAAAACAAATCATAAAAGTTGATCAAAACTAGGCTCATAATATATCAAAACGAAGAGTACGAAAAACTGGACTCAACGCAAAAGACCAGGGTGAAAAATTCTTCACCGTTTGCCTGTACGAGCCATTTGAAGTTGCATAACTAAAAATAGATCAAAATCAATCTAGCTTCCCAAACCAACCGGTTCGGCCAACCGGTCTAATCCGGTTCAGGCATATTGATTCCGAGTCAAAATCCAGGTCAATTGGTCAACGATCCGGTCAACCTTTGACCGAGTCAAACAGAGTTGGTCATGAGTTGACCCACTACACCCCGGGTTAACTCGGTAGGGTTTCCGAGGTGACCCGGCGATGACTCGCCGCCGTTTTTTTTTTTTTTTTTGAATTAAAATTTTTTTTCTCTCTCCTCCGGTAGCCGGTTTCCGGCAGCACGTGCCGGCGCGTCCAGAGGTTTCCGGTGACTTGCGGTATACCGCCGCGACCGTCTTTTCGTGCTCTACAACTTTCATGAAGAAAGTTTTCTCATATGGGATCTTTAAGTAATGGTAAAATTATGATTTTCATGATTTGGGACACAAACCCTATACAAAATCAATTTTCCTTGATTCTAACACTGTAAGGATTGGATTTGATACCAATTGTTGGGGATTATTTATCATATTAAACATATGAATAACCCTATAGTGTTTAGAATACAAGAATCATCAATTAATCATAAAAGATTAATCATAGGTGTAGTCCCTAAACTAAGAACAATAAAGTATCCCATCTTAAAATACATAACCATATAGATTTACCAAATCTATAATAATCAATGGGACAACCATGACATGAACCATAAATGAGAATAAAGAAGTACCTGTGTCCCATGAACATAGATCATGAACCTCTGTCCCATGTGGCTAAACATTACTCCCATGAAGATGACAATGAACTACGCAAGTGGAGTCCTTCTACTGAGATCTTCTGCAGCCTCTTACTCTAGGGTTTTCTTTCTTTCTGTGCACTTGTTCTTGTGAGAAAGCCGTGCTCCCAAAACCAATAAGGCATTAAGTAAAGTAATGGCTGCAGGGACCATCAGTATTCTATTTATAATAGAATCCCTAAAACCCTATTCCACTCCCACAATGGAAAGAGCTAGGAGTTTCCTAATCAGAGTGGGTCTATAATTGCTTGGGCCCAATGGATCAATCGGTATCAGTTAAGCCCACATAAAAATCCTAACATGGATAAGTTGGAGGAGGTGGTGGTGGCGAAGCTGGGAGAGCTGGTGGCGGAGTTCGGATGGTGGCCTTGCATTTGGGGTTCAGATCTACGGATGGACTAGAAATGGATGCTGTTAGGTATAAAAAATGTTTCCACCAAAAAAAAATATATATATATATATATATAATGTGACCTATTTTGGATTAGAAATGATTGTGACCTCCTCCACCAGGTAACCTCCGCCACAATTTAATGTTCGCTTACCTGGGTTTGTCAGCATGAATTGATCGGAGACAGAGCTTCTTCACCTAGATTTGGTTGTTGAGGCCGATTTGTAGAGTTTCTTGGTGTTCACCTTCTCCAACGGTTCTCTGTTTTGAGAATACTTCCTATTTTAATGCATATTTCCTCTAAAGAGTACAATGGTCCTCTCAACAAAAGACTTTCTTTAATAAAATGGTATTCAAGTCCTTTCATGTTTGCAATTAACAGAAAACTCACACCATCAGCTTCAGGGGAGGGGGTATAATTCGCTCAAACCCTTAGACCCACACGTAATTTTGACAAACTACAGGTGAGGGGGATGTAATTTTCCCTTTTTTTTTGGTAAAGATATAAATATCATATTGTATGCTATTGGAGATGTGATTTCGGTACATAAATATAATGTAAGTACACATACAGTCTATGCATAAAAGAAATCTTGTAAGAATCCCGCATATATTACTACCAATTATGTAAAGACGAGATTCATACCTTTCACTTGACCTTTGAATTGAGAGATATTTTTTGTTGCAGTATTGTATTACGTGTTTTGGTAAACCAATAGTTAACATCTTACAACCTATATATCAGTGCGTTGGACTCATGATCCCGCATTGTTAATAAAAGAGATTGTCAACATGGGATTCATTGTCCTTAATTTGGGGAATATCAATGATAGAGAATGCTTTGTACTACATCAAACAAAAATCCGGTACCAATTTCATTTTTATAAATAGTTTACTGAGATTATTTTCTGATATAATAAATAATATTTTATTTATTAAAGTTTTATTTAAAATATTTTCGAGTTTCGATCATAGTCGTAGAATCTTTGATATAAATATGTACAATGAGTTGGGTTTTGCAGTATTAAATTGCAGGCCATAATGATATATATATATATATCATTATGAGATGTTGGAAAGGTGGAAAGTTATGTAGATTAAATACTTTAATTGTGCATGAAATTTTTTGGGAATATTGATCATTTATTTATCTTTTTATTTATGACGGTGAAATAATATATTATTAGATTATAGTAATTAAAGAGATAACAATCCTTTTAGATCTTTCTCTTTCCTTTTAGAAGCAAACAAGTTGTTCAATTTGGAAAGTATTCACCAAGATCTTCTTTATTTAGGAATTAAAGATCGGGCCAAAGAAGGAAACCCTAATGGTGGTTTTATTATTTGTTGAATGTGGATTTAAGTTTCAAAACGTTTAAAGGAATCAATCCATGTTGTTGCTTAAGCAAAAAAAAGAACTATTATCTAGATAAGGAACTTCAATTGCTATTCTCAGATAACCATACATTCTCTCTAGAATTTATTTTCGTTCTCTTGGATCTGAATTGAAAATCTCCCTGCGCGATCCAAATCCACTATGCTATTGGGGTTAAACCAACAGGAAGATGGTTCACCCATTAATTAACAACGATAGTGTTTACCAACTCTAAGATCTTCTTTAGAGCGATCCGATTTAGTTCTTGGGTATCGGATCGGTATCAATATCAATAAATACTAATATAATACTGATCCTGGATTGATCCTTATTAGTCCGTATCGATTAATTTTGCTTTTATTTTCATTTTAAAAAAAAAGTTTTTTTTCCGACGGTTTTACCCCTATTCCGATATTGATACTCAATTCTGGATTGACAAGGTATCAGGATTGGTCTTAACTAATACTGATAGGATATCGCTGCTACGACCAATCTTATACCAATACCTAAAACCATGGGGAGGGCATTAAAAATATATTAGGAGCGTCCCCTTGAATGCTTTTCTTGAAGTGGACCAATAACTCTCCATACAAATTGTTGCCGCAAGGGCAATGACAATAACTCGGATGGTACGTCTACTTGGGATTGCTTTCAGGTCTCTTTCAAGATATTAATTCCAAGGTTCATTTCAATTTATAGGTAGAGCTTCCTAGATGTTTTGTCAGAATTTCTAAAAGGGATTTTAACGATGCTAAGTTTATTAAAATTCCTAGTTTGATGTATGGGGCTGTTGTGCGCCATACATAAGTTATATGTAGTGGAGATGATGATGTTTAGATGGATGTGTGGCAAAACTAGGAATGATAAAGTAAAGAATGTGCATATTAGAACTGACTTGGGAGTGATCTCGATCAACGACAAACTCCATGAAAGTCCTTTGAGGTGGTTTGGCCATGTTCAATGGAAGTCTGAGGACGCTCCAATAAGGAAAAATGATTTGATTCAGTTTCAAGGAGATAAAAGAGCTAGGGGCAGGTCTAAAATAATTATAGAAGAAGTGGTGATGAATGGCATGCTTAGTTTCGGCCTTGTCCCAAGTATGACCTTGGATAGAGCATATTGGAGGACTAGGATTCATGCTCCGAACCCCATTCAGCTGAGATTCTCCTGCATTTTGGGCTGGGCTTCTTTCATCTTACTCCCTGTTCTTTGTTTGCTCTCTCCCCGCTTTCTCTCTATTGTGTTTTGCATTGATCCATGTAGCCAACCCCATTAGGTTGGGATAAGATTGAATTTGTTATGTACGGTTATTAAAATTCCAGATTTTCAAACGGATCATCCTTGTTCTTGGAGGTTAAGCCCTTGTGGGGTTCTTACTGTTTTATTTTCTCAGGAGGAAATAAGACTTAAAAATCCGAAAGTGGCATGTTTCTTAGTGGTGTGGGGCTTATATCTCCTTCCAAGGCATTATATCTTTGGATGGCACCTATTCTGGAGTTTGGATCAGCTCCCCCACCACCCTGGGGAGGGGGGACATCCTCTCGGGTGATCTAGCAGTCCATAGGTGGGTCTGACTATGAGTCAAAGGTGTAAGACCCCCTATGGATGGCTAAATCACCCTAGGGGACGTCCCCCCCCCCCCCCCCCCTTTCCCTTAACCCGGGGGAATCTGATCCAAACCTCCATGGTAAGCTTTCTTTAGATGAGAATATATCCATTAAAGTAATTCTGTTGTATATGGCTCATACCGAATCTACCTCTCACTTAATTTTGAAATGGATTTCAAAATCAGTATGGACCATATTTATGTATTGCTTTGGCCTCGCAAGCTCACTTCTTGATTTTCTTTTTGGTGGTGGAAATGCAAGGTCAGAATTTTTAGCACTTGGAGATGCATGGATGGCAGGATTGATCCGTATTACTTATAATGTTTCGATTGAAAGGAATAGTGAGAGATTTAACGGTAAAAGAAGAGGTGACCACATTATCTTTCTTAAGATCATGAGAGACCTATGTGATCCTGATCAGAATTTTAAGGGTTCCATCAAATCAGTCTATGATCTCATTTGCTCCATCGGTTGGTTAAATGAAGTTAAATATTGATGGATGCTCTTTTGAAAATCTTAAGAGAGCAGGTGCTGGTAGAATATTTAGGGACAAAACTGGTTCAATTATTATGGCTTTTAAAGAGTATATTGATCACATATCAAATTTTTTGTTAGAACTCTAGGCTCTCATTATGAGCTTCTCTAGATCCTCAAATCTTAATGTCACAAATCTTTGGATTGAATGTGGCTCGGTGGCGGTTGTCATTCTAGTGAAGTAAATCACATTATGTGGTTATTTTCGCATTAATGGGCATCCTTCAAACTTCCGTTAAGCTCTATTCACTGAAAGATCTCTCATTGCTATCGAGAATCCAATTCAGTGGCGAACTTCTTAGCCAAGGAGGCAGCTAAATCAGGAGTTTCCTCCACAATGTTTGATTTTCCATGTCTATCATGGATGAAATTTGGTTTATATGATTGTATGGGAAGACTAATATTCTTGTATTATAGGTAGACTTTTTTTTTGGAGGGGTGGGGGGGACTTACTATTACTCCCCTATACTTGGCCTATATTTATTAAAACTCCTTTACTTCTTTCTATTTTTCTGAGACTCTCCTGCTTATGCACTTTTACATCTCTTTCTCCTTCTGCTCTTTTTAAATATCTAGAATACCCCTCCTTTTCAGCTGATAACCTATTGATCATTTTTCAAATTGATTGGTTCAAAAGTGCTTTTATTGAATGAAGAAAGCACAAGCAATTGGTTACTCCATTTTTGATGGGACCGGTTAAAAAATTGCTTTACCAGCTAAGAAAGAAAATGTTGGCTGAAAACTCACTTCTCCCACTAACTATGTAGTTTTCCACAATAATAAATTAAGGTGGTTTTTTTTTTTTCAAATAAATTGTGTTTTTCCTTTATGGTGCGATAGGGGTGGCAACTTACATTTGATAGTCTGGAGCACCTAGGCATGGACCCCCATCACATGGGCGCATGCCTCAAGGTGCTCCAAGCTATCTGAGGTGTATTGCAACCTCTATTGAGTCGTAGAAGAGCCCCATATCAGTATCGGTCTCAGCCAAAGATTCTAATACTGGGAATCGGATCAGGATCGATACCCATCTAAATCGATCAAAATTGGCCTCGAATCGGACAAATTTAATTCTATTTAAATATTCAGTTTTACTCTATTTTTCCCTTGAACTAGTGAATCGGTATCAAAATAGTTTGGGGATTGGTATTGTCCGATATCAATTAGGTCTAGGCAACTTCACCAATTAAATCAAATTTTCCAATTGAATGTACCACTGAGATTTATACCGACTCCATTACATATCGGCTAAGACCATCGTTTCAAAAATCTGAACACATGGATTAGATTGATATCGGTCAAGACTCAGGACCGATCACAAGTTTTAACCAATTTGATACTAGTCCATTGGTATGACCAAATGTAGGAAAGTAATAAAAATGATTTTTCAAAAAAAAATAATAAAATTGGTCAATCAGCCCAATCCAGTAATATCCAAAGTTATTTGATGGATTCAAATTGGTAGAATCGATATCGATCAAGATTGAGCCCAATCCAAAGATCAGAAAACCGATACGATCTCAATTCCAATTACTAGATAGATTAGATTGGCGGATAGGACAAAAATAATAGAATAAATAAATAAGTATATATCTTTATGTAACTCGAAACTAAAGCGTTTAAACATAATTCGAAAATAATTAACCACATATTCCATTTTATGCTATTTTTGAACCGGACAAATTAAAAATGAAGTAACCAGTTGTTTGTTTGTTCTTGGTTCAATCAAAGTAATATTTGAACCAATCAATTTGAAAAATGATCAACAGGTTATCAGGTGTAAAGGAGGGGTATTCAGGGAATGTAAAAATAGCAGGGGAGAGAGAGATGTAAAAATCCAAAATCAGGGAAGTATCAGAAAAAAAAAAGAGTAAAAAATAAGGGAGTTTTAATAAATATAGGTCAGGTATAGGGGAATGATAGACACAAAAGCCCTTTGGGTGTAGTTTCTAACCATTCTATCCCGTCACCGATACAATTATACGAGGAGTGGGTTTCCTATTTGGAATCCAATTCTATGAGATTAGTATTAGTCAATTACCTAATTGGTAAATGGGATAATAATAGAGAATATTCTAGAGAATATTATTACACACCCAACATTAGAAGATTGTCGAGAACTGGAAACTCCTAAGGACCCGGTGGTAGTCGATGATGGCCATCACTTTGTTGTTTGGCCCTTGATGTATGCCAGAGATGGATAGTTAAATACCAGAGCCTTCCAAGTAGTACTACTAAGAGAACTGCAATTGTCCAAGAAGAGATTAGGAAAGGAAGTGACGGTTGGTTTTCCGGCATCTTTGGAAGTAGTAGCGAAAAATATAAAAATATGTAATATGGATATGGTTGGCTCCTGTGAATTGTGAGGTGCTATTATATAGTTTTGTCATTGGACCCTCATGAATTGAATGGAGTGTCTGGTCACTTTCACAACATTTTATGCATGTTAATGTTAATGTGTATCTATTATGGGGTTACAATGTAGTCTTGTCATTGGTAACCTTGAAAAGGATATTATGAAAATAAAATTGTCTTCTACAAAATCTAGATAAACAATTGAGTGTCCGAGTCGATGACTTAGTCCCATGTAGTCCAAAAATAATGCTCTCACACTCCAGCATTCCACTATGCAAAAAACTCTTAAGGTTTTGGATGACAAACCAACTTTAGACACGAGTCCTTTGGGTGCAGTTTCTAACCATTCTATCCCGTCACCGATACAACTATAAAATCTTCTACAGTGGAATTATCCATGTCGTTGTCGTCCCCTGGTCCCTTGACATTTTAGTACAATGTACTGGTATCAAAAGTCTTGGCATGTCGAAGACTTATCTTGGTGTTTCATTGATTTTTTTTTATCTTTTGGAAAAAAGAATCTTATCCAACAAGAGTTGGAAGCACCTACAGATAGGAATTCTCTATCAAGTTAAATATTGATGGATATTCTACTGAAAATCTCGAGAGAGTAGGCATCAGTGGAGTATTTACGGACACAAGTGGTTCGGTTAGTAGGATCAGCTGGCTCCTCTCCTTGGTGCGTATTATCTAAGTCGGGCTATAGTTATTTGGGTAAGGAGATGATCCAACGGTTTGAGAAAAACACGAAAAACAAGACATTGACAAAGGCTAGAAGAACAAGGCGCCAAGTATCGCCTTACCACGTGTCACTTGTCCAAGTAGCTATGGGAAAAACCGAGATGATAGGCGCTAAGGAGAGGAGCCAAAATCTGGTTATTATGGCTTTCAAGGAGTATCTTGATCACATCTCTTATTTTGTGCCAGAATTGTCTGAATTGTCGGCTCTCATGATGGGCTTCTCTAGAGCCATGGACCTTGATGTTACAAGTCTTTGCTAGGTTGAATGTGACTCACTAGTAGTCATCATTTTAGTGTAGTAAATCGCAATCCGTAGTTTTTGGCAATAATGGACATCCTTGAAAATTTTATTTAGCTTTATAACTTAAATTTATCTCATTGTTATCAAGAATCCAATTTAATGGACAAAATTTGGCTACTGGCCGAGTTGCAACGAAATTGCTGCAATCTCTTCTGGTAGCCAATGAAATAGAATCTAGAAGGATGTTTTTTAAAATACAAAAACCTAGGAGGGTATTTGTGAACCTAAGAGGGAAGGTAAATTATTCCATTTAATTGGCTGCCAGCAAGAGTTGCAACCCTGGCAACAACCAAATTTTTTTCCAAAATCTAATGGCGGACTTCTTAGCCAAGAAGGCAACTAAAAAGGAGTTTCCTCTACAATGTCTGATTTTCCATTGTTTATCATGGAGGAAATTCGACGTGATTGTATGAGAAGACCGAGATTCCGATTTTCTACGAAGATTTTATTTCTTTGTCAAAGGTAGTAGTCTCTACAGGGTGACGAAAATGCTGAAGCTGCGGTAGTCTTCTCCGTTTTTGTGTTCATGTATTCTTCTGGGTACTTAATTAACTAAGGAACCAACATCGTTATTCTTTAGAGTAGTTTGTAAGGATTTAAAATCTATCTTTCCATTACATCTTATACCAACTTAATAGGCTTAATTACAAACAATTAAAATTAGTTATCCATATAACTTGCTAAATAACTAGGGGTGTGTGGCCGAATGTTACCAGCCATCTGATGCACACTAAAATCACTAATACACTTGAGAAGATCCAAGTCCATACCAATTACCACTTAAATAACTACACTAGGTAACTACTCAAATTACTACACAATTATTACTTGGGATACCTTACGTACAACATCCAAGCCCAACACTCATACACATAAAATCGGAACAGCAAGTAGATGGTTGGCTCTTGTAGCAACTATACCAAATTTCTCAGTCATGTTCAAGTCAGCTGGTAACATGCCATTGGGTAACTCCCAGTTGAAACCATGCACCAATTGTCCAAGTATTAGTTTCACCATTGTTAGGCCCAGATACATACCAGGACATCCTCTACGACCTGATCCAAATGGGATAAGTTGGAAGTCATGCCCTCGGATGTCAATATTAGTTCCTATAAATCTTTCAGGCAAGAATTTTTCAGCATCATCATAAGTCGACCACACATTAGGATCCCTTTGAATTGCCCATGCATTTATAATCACACGAGACTTCTTGGGTATATGGTATCCATTGATTGTTATGTCCTCCAAGGACTCATGGGGAAGTAGGAATGGAACAACAGGATGAAGCCTCATGGCTTCCTTCACAACCATGTCCAAGTACTCCAGCTTAACTAAATCATCTTCCTCCACTTGCCGATCTATGCCAACTTTATTCCTCAACTCCTCCTGGAGTTTTTCCATCACCTTAGGATGCCTTAAGAGTTCAGAAAGGACCCATTCAACTGTGACAAAAGATGTGTCTGTTGCAGCCACAATCATGTCTAAAATGATTGCTTTTATATTAGTCCGATCGATCATGTAATGATGCTCTTTTGCCTGCATAGGGTTTGATTCCATCATCAAAGGCAGCATCGCATCAATGAAGTCCTTCTGGTCGTCATCAAAATCTTTAGGTTTGCTTATGCGGTCATCAATGATCTTCTCTAAAAACCCATCAAAGACTTTGCTAACTTCCTTCATGCGTCGACCCAGTCCCTAATTAAAATACACAATGATTAACAATTTTCTGCGTTAGATTGGCTTTCTTTCAAATTCCATGGCATTATTAAGATAACAATAACCCAAAAGGAAGAAAAAAGAATTATAAAGAAAATATGGAAAAAATCATTTTCCTGAAAAAAAAAATTAAAAAAAAAAAAAAAAAAAAAAAAGAAAGCCTAAACCCCCACTTTCCGCAGGCATTACCATTAGTAGGGAAGATGGAAGCACATCTATTCAAGAAAACCGGAAAAAGAAATGGCATTAGATTTCCTTAGTGAAATGACATTTTGGCAGCTTCATAAATGTTTTGAGGGAAGAAAGAAAGATGCATGATCACATGGCCCTTGTGCATGCAAAATTGCTGCTCAACCCTTGTGAAATAAAAAATTTCATTCATATTGATGCCCTTGCATGTACTTTCATTGACCCCTACACTATTGCAGCACACGACCAAGCAACCATCTTTGGCCCAAAGTTTTAATATAAGTTTTGGGGATATGTTTCCTGTGCGGGAGCGCCCCCTGCACAGCAACTTTGCCCCTTATTGGCCAGGGCGCTGCCATAGATACCATGCTTCTACAATTCAACCTCCCTTTCAACCTTCCTTTCGTCCTTGTTACAGGCTAGAATTTGACCAGTGAGACGGCATGCAAGTGAATGGCATTTGGGATAAGAAAAAATTTATTAGGGATACTTATTTCAGCATTTTTTTTTTAATTTAAAAAAAAATTAATTTTTATTTCAGCTTATTTTTACTAACAGTTAAAGCTTATTGTTACCTGAAGGTCAAGTGTTCCGATATAAGGAATTAAATCAGCCAGATTAAAAGCACTAAGAAGCTTAAGGAATTCCTCGACAGCTGGTTTTAGGGAATTATCGACCTTGTCACCAATCAGCATTCGGAAGATCATATCTTCAATCAGTGATCCCACCTTGGCACTCATATCAACCACTGCACCAGCTTTGGCAGCCTCCCTAAGAGATCCAACAAAGAGGCCCATCTCCTCCCTTCTCATCTGCTTGAATGACTCAACCTTTGCTGCACTTAGTAGCTCTTTGATGCACAGCTTGCGCATGTTGCGCCAATATGTACCGTATTGTGAGAAAGCTATGCCTTTGTTCCCATAAGACATATACTCAGAACCTATACTGTAAGGTCTACTTGCAAAGACACTGTCATGTGTCTTCAGGAACAACTCAGCTGCCTGAGCTGATGATACCACCACAGTTGGCACAA
Organism: Macadamia integrifolia; assembly: GCF_013358625.1. NCBI lineage: Eukaryota > Viridiplantae > Streptophyta > Magnoliopsida > Proteales > Proteaceae > Macadamia > Macadamia integrifolia. The sequence goes on along the minus strand of NW_024868575.1, from coordinate 17,109 downwards.
GGCCGAGCTTGATGTACATGATGGGTCCATACTTCTGGGCCATTTGATGGAGGTTACGGTGAGGGAGATCACCCAACATTAGAAGATTGCCGAGAACTGGAAGCCCACAAGGACCCGGTGGTAGTAGACGATGGCCATCACTTTGTTGCTTGGCCCTTGATACATGCCGGAGATGGATCGATAAATACCAGAGCCCTCCAAGCAGTACTGTTAAGAGAGCTGCAATTGTCCAAGAAGAGATTAGGAAAGGAAGTGAAGGTTGGTTCTGGGGCATCTTTGGAAGTAGCTGCAAAAAATATAAAAATATGTACTATGGATATGGTTGGCTCTTGTGAATTGCGAGGTGCTATTATATAGTATTATCATTGGACCCTCATGAGTTGAATGGAGTGTCTGGTCACTTTCACGACATGTTAGTAGTGAAAAATTATAAAAATATGTAATATGGATATGGTTGGCTCCTGTGAATTGCGAGGTGCTATTATATAGTATTGTCATTGGACCCTCATGAGTTGAATGGAGTGTGTGGTCACTTTCACAACATGTTAGTAGTGAAAAATTATAAAAATATGTAATATGGATATGGTTGGCTCCTGTGAATTGCGAGGTGCTATTATATAGTATTGTCATTGGACCCTCATGAGTTGAATGGAGTGTCTGGTCACTTTCACGACATGTTAGTAGTGAAAAATTATAAAAATATGTATATGCATATTTAAGTGACTGAACTCTTCACTTACTGTGGCATATTTACATGTGTTCTGACGAAATGAGAAGTCAATCTCTTCTCTTCCCATTGGGTGCTTCAACGCTTAGATTTTTAGTTAACAGTTCAGTTAGTTTTTCAAATAAGTCAAGTAAATAAATTAGATACCTTGCCACAAATTCATTTCATCTGAAAGCTAAATACCTAATATCATAATTTCTTAGACTCCGTTTAGTTGCTAGGGAATTTAAGGAGAAATGTTTGTAATTTTTGCGGCAAGAAATTATCTTAGGCTACTTCTTAAATCTGCACAAAGGAATAAACACAAGAGAGTGATCGTCGGACTGATCCGATAGGAGACTCTTTGATGCCTATGTCAGATCTTTTTGGAAACAGAAATTCTAGAAAGAATGGAAAAGTGTCGATCTCCTGAAATGGTGGTTTACTTGAGTATTTATAGTTGAGGTAAGGCAGCCATAGAGAAAATCCCAATTTGGAATGCTTCATAGTGCCAGTAGGAGTCCATATATAGCAAGAGTTGTATTAGGAGAGTGAATCTAGAAGACATCCCAGTTATGGGAGCTTTTCTCATCCCGCATATCTTTGGGGATATCTTTCCTTGCATGAAGGATTTTGAATTCTTTTGTTCGTCCTTCTCCAATTAAGATGGACCCGATCTTGGCTTGGAGATTGCGTGCTAGATTAGGACTGTCTCTCATGGAAGGCATGTTCCATTGAGGAACTCCACAATCATCAAGTCCCGAGTGACCTAGATTCGATAGCTCAATTGCCGAGCTACTTATCCTGAGCACCCAATGGCGTGTAAATGCTAGACTCAAGAAGTGGCTATGCCATAGCTCAGATACGGCGTGGCTCTCCACATGTGTTGCTCCTCTTTTACAGGTGCAGACCAATTTCTCAGTAATTGATCCAATCACAAATGTAGGTTGGTCGGGCTATATCCGACCTAAACGACCATGGCCGATCGGGAATGTAGCTCTGCCATGACTAGGTTGATCGGCTGGGCCCAAATCAAGGTCAGTTGATCTTGATCACTCCACCCTGCTAAATCTAGGTGGTGTGTTCCCAATGATGAGCACCTGTTGCCATAACAATAATCATTACCCTATATGATCCAATGTGATTGTATAAACTACTTAATTTTTTAACTATAGTTAGTAATGATGCATTCTACATGTAATTTTTATTTTACATATTATAGCTAAGGGTTTTGGATACAAAAAGTGAAAGGAAATTTTATAAGTAAAATATGGAATGATTTGAAGCTAATGTTATAATTACATGGGGTAATAATGACATACATTTCTATTTTATGTATTAAAATTTCATTTCTCTTCCCCTTTTATTCCTTTTGTAACTAAACATAGCATTACGGGGAAGTGTTTTCTTGTGAGAGAGCGTGACCTCTGCGCACACATAGTAACCATTGTGAGCACACACAGAATATAGGAAAAATAAACAAAGAGAAAATTCTATAATTTGGCAGCATAAAATATTTTGGGTATTTAGTAGATCTTGACTTGAAGATCACAATGGTGAAGAAATCAAGTCTGCCAACCTCTACAAGGTATAGATTCCAAGTAAAGTTGATCAACATGAACCACACATCAGATTAGTTCGACTCCTAATGGAAGGTAATTCATCAACCTTCTAGAAAGCAGTAGTTCAACTTACCGTGTTGGGAAATCCAATATTGAAGCACAGAGTAGTATACCGATTTGGAGGGACTCTTTGCCCAACTCATGAGAAAGATTGATTTGACTACTTTCCTATTTCATGCATTTTTTTCTTTTTTTGCATTGAGTACACATTTTCCTTTTATAGTATAATTTTGTTAATGGGACCCTCGAAATGGATGTAATGAATATAATTGAGTGTCCAGTTACATCCCCAATATTTGTATGACGTCAAAGTAATTAATCTCATCCTCCCGTATATATCTTCATAATCAAAGTTTCCTTCAACTTGGGGAAAGGAAGAATTTCTTCTTCATTGTTAAAATGATCTCTTGATTAGAATCTTAGATCATCTTTACACTCTCATTCTTATTGGTAAGTTAAATTTCGTTTTTCTAATGCAATTTAATGGTATCGATGATCACGATTTTATTGGATAAAATTTGGCTACTGGGTTGCAGTTATTTTGTTGTTTTCTGGATTACAAAAATCCCTGTTGGCCGTAAAATAATAGAATCTAAAAAGGTAATTTTGAAAACATTTTAACTTAAGACATATTTATGAACCCAAAAAAAATGGTGAAAGATTCTATTGATTTGACTATTAATAGAGGTCGCAGCCTTGCAACCTGGGTAGTAATCAATTTTTTTTCAATTCCACCATGGGTGAAGGAAAATTCGATTTCATATTCATTTCAAATGTTATTTAACATTCAGAGTTTGTGTCATTTGACCACAAATTAAGCCATCTCCAGCCTAATCAGGTTTTTTTTTTTTCTTACACAAAAGTATCAATAGGCTTTGTGTCATTTGACCACAAATCAAGCCATCTAGTCCTTAATCTTCTGCAGCCATTGCTCACTGCTTCTTGCAGACAATTTGAACATGACAGCATAAGGCAGATTGCACAAGGATGGACATGGGTACACTTGGCCTATATTCAAAAATATAAAAAAATAAAAATAAAAATAAAATACGCCCACATACATATCCTACCAAGTACCAATACAACTTTTATTATAGCTCTCCATCACACATAAGTCAAACAACTAACTAATTAACTACACAATAGTTACTTGGGATACTTCGGTACAACATGCAAGCCAAACACTCATACACGTAACATTGGAACAATAAGTAGATGATTGGCTCTTGGAACAACTAAGCTAAACTTCTCAGTCATGTCCAAGTCCTCAGGTGATAAGCCATTGGGTAACTCCATACCGAAACCATGAACCAATTGTCCAAGTACTAGTTTCACGATTGTTAGGCCCAGATATATACCAGAACATCCTCTACGACCTGATCCAAATGGGATAAGTTGGAAGTCACGTCCTTTGATATCAATATCAGTTCCTATAAATCTTTCAGGCAAGAATTTTTCAGCATTATCATAAGTTGACCACACATTAGGGTCCCTTTGAATTGCCCATGCATTTATAATCACACGAGACTTCTTTGGTATATGGTATCCATTGATTGTTATGTCTTCCAAAGACTCATGGGGCAATAGGAATGGAGCAACAGGGTGAAGCCTCATGGTTTCCTTCACCACCATGTCCAAGTACTCTAGCTTAACTAAATCATCTTCCTCCACTTGTCGATCTATGCCAACTTTATTCATCAACTCTTCCTGAAGCCTTTTCATCACCTTAGGATGCCTTAAGAGTTCAGAAAGGGTCCATTCAGCTGTGACAGAAGTTGTGTCTGTTGCAGCCACAATCATATCTAAAATAATTGCTTTTATACTAGTCCGATCGATCATGTAGCCTTGGTCTTGTTCTACAATATTCTTATGTTTTGAATCCACCATCAAAGATAGCATCACATCAATGAAGTCCTTCTGGTTATCTTCACTGTCTTTAGGATTGTTTATGTGCTCATCAATGATCTTCTCCAAAACCTCATCAAAGACTTTGCTAACTTCCTTCATGCGACGGCCGAGTCCCTAATTAATATACACAACGATTAACAATTTGCTGCGTTAGATTTCCTTTGTTTCAAATTTCATGGCAATATTGAGATGGCAACCCAAAATAGTGAAGTTATTAAACACACCAATGCTATTAGATTCCCTTAGGCTGTGTTTGGTAGCCAAGAGAAGAAAAGAAAAGAAAAAAGTACAAAGAAATTGTACTTTTTTCCTTTAGTTAAGGATTTTTCTTTGGACTTGGTATGTCTTTATCCATGAGAAGATTCTCCTTTTCAAATTCAAAATTCCCCTTGGGAATTGTAAAATTTTCTTTTGCCGCCCCAAAACTTTTCTTACCAAAAACACAAGAAAACATGAGAAAATATGAAAACATAATTAGACAAAAAATGAATGATTACACAATGATTTCCTATGTGTCTATCTCTCTCTTAAAATTCAATTTTTTTTGAATTTTTTTCTTTTCTTTTATTTTCTTCTCTTGGTAACGAAATAGACATACTCTTTTTATTTTCTCACCATTTCTTTTCTTTTCTTTTCTTTTCTTTTCTAGATTCTTTTTTTCTTTTCTTTTCTTCTCTTGGCTACCAAACATAGCCTTAAAGACAGTGAAATGGAGTCCAGATTAGGTCCTCGTACGTGAACCATTCTCCCTCTCATGCGGTGCCTGATCCACGCTTGGATTTCACTTAATCTCTCTCTTCATTCAATTGTTTTTCATTTTGAGTGAAATCTAAGTGTGGATCAGATACCGTAAGAAAATGGTTCTTGAGGACCTGATCCGGATTCCATTCTAATAGCTTCATAATAAACTTTTGGGATAGGGTTCCCTAAAAGGCAGCATGACCCCTGCACCAGTGTGGTGACCAATGGGAACACACATGGTAGTATTAATAACTACAAGATTTCCATTTTTCATGGGGATGCAGCAGTCATTTCACTCTCTCTCCCCTCCCCCCCCCCTCTTTCTGTGTCTAGGTGTGGAGGCACGCTATCTTCTAGGCTTCTTTTTCCCTAAAAGTTTAAATATAAGTTTTTAACTACCACTCTTCCAATTTACCCCAAAAAAAAAAAAAAAAGAGGCTCCCATCCATTATTGTTATAGGCTAGAATTTTGATCAATGAGATGAATAGACCATAGTGCTTGTATCACGAATCCATCACATGTCCATTTATATGTTCCACTACATATGTTGCAAGTTGTGACATGTAAGTCAATAACATTTGGGAGAATTTAATTAGCTAGGTATAATTATGTTACGATCTCATATCAGTCATATAGGGGGCAGCAAATCCCACATTGATTACGGAAAGGAGTTGGGATGCACGTGGGCCAGGTTGGGATGGGTTTTCGAAAATCCTAACCCAACCTACCTCCCCTCGGGCCTGGGCTAGCCTTGCCAAGGCTTGAGAAAATAATCAACCTTAACCTGCCCTCAAGGCAGGCTGGTTTGGAACAGATTCTTACATCTATGCAAGATAAGATCAACAATATGTATAACATAAGTTAGAACCAATATACATATTATATACATTATGAATAATATTATATAACCAGTGTTAAAGTCAGGGTTTGTTTGGGCCAGGCTGGGCTGGACCTAGGCCTCAACCCGGGCCCAGTTCAATCTAATCTGTCCTTAGGGCTAGAAATCTTAGCTCATCCCTATAGGGCGGGTTCGGGCCTTCAGGGCCAGATATGCACCACTAAAAGAGACTTGGTGTGTGGGTTGATATGGTCTCGGATTCTCTCATCGTATAGTCTTTTAAGGTGTTGAGTTCTCTCAAGGTTCGTAACTCTATTATAAGAGTAGTTGATCCTCAATCTCAACCCTTACACACGGAAGGGACTATTCTATTATCAAGGAGTGACCTTAAGCAGAGTCATGCGTTACAATACCATATCAATCATATGGGGCCGGGGTTGGTCAGCCGGATCAACTTACCTCAAAAGTTTACCCCAACAAAAAAATAAACAAATAAATAAAATAAAATACCTCAGCACATTTTCTCTAATAGTTAAAGCTTACTAAAGGTATTCAATCTTTTACCTAAAAATTAAAATAGTAGTCAATCTTGATATTTTATTGTGAATAATGAACTAATCCATTTTATAAGATACTGATACTATAAAATAGAAAATAATGCGAATAGGAAAATATTTTGATTACATTAATATAAAATATGTTGTCTGTAGTGTTAAAGAGATTACTTACCTGAAGGTCAAGTTTTCCGATATAGGGAATGAAATCAGCCAAGTTAAAAGCCCCAAGAAGCTTGAGGAATTCCTCAAAAACTGATTTTAGGTGGACATTATCAACCTGGTTACCAATCAGCATCGGGAAGATCATATTCTCAATCAGCGATCCCACCTTGGCACTCATATCAACCACTGCACCAGCTTCGGCAGCCTCCCTAAGAGATCTAACAAAGAGGCCCATCTCCTCCCTTCTCTTCTTCTTGAATGAATCAACCTTTGCTGCACTTAGCAGTTCTTTGGCGAGCAGCTTTTTCATGTTGCGCCAATATGTGCCATATTGTGAGAAAGCTAGGCCTTTGTTCCCATAAGATATATACTGGGTACCCATACTGTAAGGTCTACCTGCAAAGACGATGTCATGGGTCTTGAGGAATAACTCAGCTGCCTGAGAAGATGACACCACCATAGTTGGTACCAGGCCAAGCCTGATGTACATGATGGGTCCATACTTCTGGGCCATTTGATGGAGGGTACGGTGAGGGAGATCACCCAACATGAGAAGATTGCCTAGAACTGGAAGCCCCCGAGGACCCGGCGGTAGTCGACGACGATCATCACTTTGTTGCTTGGCCCTTGATGCATGCCGGAGATGGATCGATAAATACCAGAGCCATCCAAACAGTACTGCTAAGAGAACTGGAATACTCCAAGAAGACACTAGTGGAATTGAAGATGTGAAGTAAGCTGCCAATTATTGTTGGCCATTTATATAGGAAAATATGTATTGTGAATGTGGACTCTCGTGAATTGCGTGGTGCCATCATGTAATGGGAAAAACCTCTCCGAGCCTTTAAGGCATGCCTTGCGTTTTTCACATTCATTATTATATTAATTTTTTTTTAAATATTTTAACTAAATAAATAAATTTTAGAGGATATAGTGTGCCTTGCTTGTTCAAAGAATCTTTCTTTAAAATAACATTTTAAATAAAGTTTTTGTCGGAGAACAATCAGTGTTATTAGACACAAGGGGTGCACAATGATCATAGTACCTCTCTTGCAAGAGCCGCGTCCCTGTATCTAGGCACAGAGACCACCCTCAAATAAAAAACACTTGCACATAATTTTTATAATTGGACCCTCAAAGAGGATGTGATTTGATGAATATTGTCAATGGTTGCACACTTGCACCAAACTCATCAATAATTGACTGTGCGGCGAGTCCAACTCTTTGTGGATATATTTCCAGGGGAGTTAATATGGATTTATTGTTAAACCTATATTGAAGGAGAAAACTTAACAACGTTATCTACCCTTTCAATTACCTTTTTCATTTTATTATTATTATCTTTCCTTGATTCAGCGTAATTTCGGTTCAAGTGTCGCTCTTCTTCTTCATTAAAAATAGTTTTGTCTTTGCTCTCTCACTCTCACTCTGGCTTCTTCCTTATTCGTTGTGCATTGCTAGTTAGTAGATGATTTGCTGTAGATCCAATCTATATCACTCATTCCTGGTTATCTGCTTGTGTTGTGGTTGTTCTAATAGCATATATATTCTTTTATTTTTTTTTTTTATTAATTAACCATACATTAGACAATTAGATTTTGGGAGTACATCTCTTAATAGTCAGTTCTATGCTCTCGTCCAGTTGGGTCGGACCTGGCCCGACCAAACTCGATTTTGATTTTAATATTGATTTATATAATATAATTTAGGTTGACATCCTATACTTTTATTCTAAATAAAGAAATCTGGGTCATTGATTCATATGATCACGTGTTATGAACATCTATTATTCTGTATTGATTTTTTTTTTTTTTCTCACATAGGACACAAATGAAAAAAACAGGGTCAAATCAAGGTTGCCCCATCCCTGGCAAAAAATCACAGCCAATTAAGACCAACTCGACCCAACCTAACCAATTATGCCCAAGTTGGGTTAGCTTGAGCCCAATAGAGATGGGCCTAAGCATGATCCCAACAAGGTTGGATTGGACTAGAATTTTAAGAAACCCATTCCATCCCGCCCTATGTCACCCCTAATTTGTATTATAATACTATGACCAAAATAATGTTATTAATTTAACTAGTCTTTCATAGGCAATCATTACTAGAGAGGAGGATAGATAGCTTTATAAAATAGTGGTTTAGTTTTCACATGGGATAAATATGAAACGATAAAAAAAAAAAAAAAAAAAAAAAAAAAAAAAAGGCAATCCCTATAAATAAGATTGATCATGATAGCTAGTTTAGTCCCACATTTTATAGACATGAAACAATATAACGGTGACAACCCCTATAAATACGATGCTCACCAACTTATAATTGAACTTGTGTGGGGCATTGACTATGGAGTACCCAACCAACATCTCTCATTGTGGGAGATCCCTTAATTAATATTTATTTATTTTAATGAATTATTCCCAAGTGGCCATTAGTTAAATTATATATATATATATGTGTGTGTGTGTATAATTTTTTTAAAATATTTATTTATTTATTTTTATCAGTTTATTAATTTTAAAATTTTATTAAATAAAATAAAATTATTTAATAATTATAGAATAAATTGGTTTGAATTAAAAATATATATATCGAATATTTGAAACAAAAATTGTATTCAGGCAAATTAATTCGTATTATTTTCTTCAACATGAATTATTTCGATAATTAAACAACTATGGCTGTGTGTTGCTTGTCTTCGCCATTAACCAAGTCATTGTCAAGTGCGCAACTCTCTTCGTCTCCTCTCAGGATTTGGCTCCTCTGTGGCAAAAGACAATGTCTAGCGCGCATCGAATGCCTTGGCCTATGTGCGACCACCTTGGGCTCTGTGCCAAGGCGTTTCTGGCCGTTGGATGCGCACTGGACACTGTGTTGCGCCACAAAGGAGCTCAACACAATCTCCAATTCTCAAGCCCTATTAAGGTAATCCTACATCGGTTGTGGATGACTCAGCTATCAAGTATAAGAGTAAAAAGAGACCACCCCTTTTTGAACCAATTGGTTTTAAGATGGAAGCCTTAACATGGTATCAAAGCGGGTATGTTGGACCTCCGCCGATGATGGACCCTATTCAACACACGAAAACAAAAACCAAAAGAAGACCTGCATGTAAAGGGGAGGCTTGAGGTAATCCCACATCGGTTTTGGGTGACTTAACTATCAAGTATATATAAGAGCCATAAGAAATCACCCCATTTTAAATCAGTTGGTTTTAAGATGGAAACCTTAACAAGCCCCTCCAACTCTTCTTGATGTGAAGGCTTCCACGAGTTCTCTTGTTCTTAACGGTGAAAAAGTTGCTTCTCCCTACTGAAGAAGGGAGAAACCAAGATTAGTGGTGCATGTCAAGACGAAAAGGTTTTTAGTTCCCATGTTGCGGGAGCTGATCACGAAGGTAGGAAGGATGAGATGAGTGATGGAGATTGCAAAATTATCGAATTGGATGCAGTAGAATTACTGGCAGAATACATACATCGTTCTGAAATCTGAGGGATGAAGGGATTCAATCGAGATGCGAATCTAATTATGCAAATGCGTGCGTGCCCATGGGAACCAGTTCAAGATCCCAGTAACAATTGCATAAGCAACTCAGTCCCTTGAAATCGACAATGTCTGAATAATTAATTCAAGAGCCATTGTCCAATGTTGTTCTCTTATTTCTCAGTTCTCATTCTCTTTCCCTTTTTTAATTTTTTGAAATGAAGAAGCAATTAATTAGATAATGTAATAGCTTGTTTTTTTTTCTAAAAGATAATATAATAGTTCGGGGTACAAGAAAAGTTGTTTTTCACTTATTCATTGCAAAGAGAGTTTAGGTTATTAGGTCATTCTTTCTACCTGACCAGAGAGAATGGCTAACTTAAAAACCTACAATGATCAAATTAATTTAAAAAATAATTGTTATTGTTGTGTGTAATCATTTTTTTTGCTAAAAGTCTGCAAAGTATATTAAAAAAAATAGATTAGAAAAAAGCATTTAGATCTCTGTTCCACCTTCGACATGACCATCAACAGAACAAAAACCCAAAGCTAAATAAATAGAACAGATTACATGAAACGAAATCTTGGTCTATGCTGGGAATCCCACTCTAGACCAGAAGTGATGAATGTAGGAGGCATATCCCAAGTAATTGAAGTTCTTGATGTAGCTACATGCTTATGATGTATTGTTTCATAAAATGACACGCCAAGATTTGTGGTAATAACTCGGACTTGGGAATCAAATCCCACTTTGATTAGCATTTTGTTATGCTAAGCCTATTACATGTGAAAACACTACAAACACAACATGTGTTTTTTTATTCATAATAGTGAAAGAAGGTATTCACCTATAGTGAAGGAAATGAATGATCAAATATTTTGGTCCACCTAATTATACAAAATCATTCCTACCTATGGGAGTCTTATTCAACCAAGAAAAAGGTAGAAAATTCCTTTTCACCATGGGTATGAAAGGAGACTCGTGCTCCATACAAATAAAAATAAATAAATAAAAGGAGGGGAAGAGAATGGTTAACCTAACTAACAGGTAATAATAAGGAATCACTTCAGAGGTTCACAATGGAATCAAGCTGTGAGTAGGGATGGATATATAATTAGAGTCTCCTTATAATTACTTGTTGCCACTCAAAAGGCGATAAGTAGGAATAGCAAGTAAATGGTTGGCTCTTCCAACTGATAGGCTAAACTGCTCAGTCATGTCCAAGTCACTTGGTGACATGCCACTAGGTAGCTCCCGATCAAAGCAGTGTACTAGTTGTGCAACCACCAGTTTAACAACAACCAAGCCCAAATGAAGGCCAGGACACCCCCTACAACCTGATCCAAATGGCATAAGTTGGAAATCACGTCCCCGAACGTTGATATCAGTGCCGATGAGCCTTTCAGGTAAGAATTCTTCAGCATTATCTGACCATATAGTTGGGTCTCGTTGAATTGCCCAAACATTTATAATGACACGAGATTTCTTGGGTATATGGTATCCATTGATTGTTGTATCTTTCATGGACTCATGGGGCAGAAGCAATGGAGCAACAGGGTGAAGCCTCATGACTTCCTTCACCACCATGTCCAAGTAGTTCAGCTTCACTAAATCCTCCTCTTCAACTAGCCGATCTATGCCTACTTTATCATTCAACTCTTCTTGGAGCTTCCTCAACACCTTTGGATGCCTTAACAGTTCGAAAAGTGACCATTCAACTGTGATAGAAGATGTGTCCATTGCAGCCGCAAGCATGTCTAAAATGATTGCTTTAAAATTGGTTCGGTCGATCATATAGCATTGTTCATCCTCTGCTGCATTTTTGGATTCCATCATTAATGGTAGCATTACATCGATGAAGTCTCCCTTGAAGTTATTTTGGTGGTCTTTAGCAACCTGTATGTGTTCATCAATGATCTTCTCCAAGAATTCATCAGAAACTTTGTTCAGTGCCTTCATCCCACGAGCCAATCCCTGGAACAAGGATAATTAATAATTATTGTAATTTGTTATGGAAAAATTTTTATGCACCATCGTGCAATGATTAGCTTCGAGTTTGGATCAATTCCTTATAAGAGACCCATTCTCGTACAGTGTTTGATCCACACTTAGAATCCACTAAATGTGAAAGCATGTTGTAAAAAGAGAAAGATTGAGTGAATTCCAAGTACGGATCAGTCACCATACAAGAATGGTTCTCATACAAAGACCTGATCCTGACTCGACCAGCTTAATGGGTATCAGAATGGCATAAATACTTGTTCGAAATGACCAAAATCCCCTTATTATTTCATGGATTGTCATCCAATGGAGAAAAAAAAGGCTATGCACGAAAACCTTCCCCATTTGTTATTAAAAAAATATTGGAATATTGTATATATATATATATATATATGTGTGTGTGTGTGTGTGTGTGTGTGTGTGTGTGTGTGTGCATTTTGTCCTAAATAGAGCTATGCCAATAAAAAAAAATATCTTGGAACCCTGACACATGGCTGTGAAAAGAAAGCTCTATCCTTTGTGTGGGGATGCCCATGCTTGCTCTCACATTGGCCTAGGCATTGACTTAGGGACCATGCGACCTAACAGTAAACCTCCGCCCTTATCTTTTTGCTCTCATGAATTATGTTTCAAACTAATTCGATGCCCCCATATCCATCAATTCAATGCTTGGAAAAATGTTTGAAATATGGCAAAGTTACTTGAGGAACATGGAGTGCCCTTGGAAAAAACCATGGCAACATTATGGCCATACGTGGGGAACTGATTCGGACTTCCTTTTGGATCGCATAGACTATTGAATTGACAGGCTAATTGTTTGATAAATATGGGTACCCTCTTTCAAATCTTATCTATCAAATTTTGTGGCTTATGATATTGAAATTGATCCAATCATGTTCAATAAACTTGAGCTGAAGTTTGATCAGGTTAATTCTCTCCCTCTTATGTTTTTTGGATTCAGGTTTTGTTTATTAACATATTCTACATTAAATTCTATCGGTAAACACATTTTAAAACTATCATACAACATGTTCCTACGGATTTTGGATTCACTATTCATACGATCACATGATTGTATATTTAAGGATCCGACACCTACCTCATTTTCTGTCATTACAAGGGTGAGGAGAGATATATTTGAAAACAAAAGAGATATATTGGATGTTGACATATCAAATCAGGTGATAATACAAGCAGTTTGATCATTTCTCATCCAAGTAGGGATGAGCCGCATCTCCTTGATGATAGGCTTTAAAATTTCAAGTTTTTATTGAAAAAAAAAAAAAGTTATATAAAGAATAGAAACTTGCCTGTAGGTCCAGCAAGCCGAGGCAGGGAATGTAATCGGCCAAGTTGAAAGCTCTAGCGAGCTTAAATGCTTCCTGTACAACTGATTTGAGGTGGAACCTATCGTCCTTGCTGCCTATCAACATTCACAAAGTCATGTCCTCTATCAGAGAACCCACCTTAGAACTCACATCAACCACTGCACCAGATTCATCTTTGAGCGACTTAACAAAGAGACCAACTTCCTCTCTCCTCATATTCTTGAATGAATCAACTTTTGCAGCGGCTAGGAGCTCTACAGTGCACATTTTGCCGACGTTGCGCCAATATGGAGAGACTAGGGAATATTCACGTACGTGAATGTACGTGAACGACCCTAGTCCTGGCCACTGCTCCTGATATCTTAGACAAGTGCTGCTGCTTCTGCATCTCCTATTCAATTCTTTTTCTCTTGTTGGGGGCTAGAGGCGGGTGAGGGTTCTTATTTGAGTACAATATAAGTGGCTTGTATACTGGGAGCGGCAGGATTTACCGTTATTTACTGTGATGTCCATTTCATTGTGTATTTTTGAGTTATTTCTGTCGCCACGGCTGCTGCTTCTGTTTCTCTTCTTCTATTCTTTTTCTCTTTTGTTGGGGGCCGGTGGTGGTTAAGGGTTCTTATTCGAGTACAATATAAGTGGTTTGTATACTGGGATTGGCAGGATTTACCGTTATATACTGTTTTTTTTTTTTTTTTTTTTTTTTTTTTTTTTTTTTTTTTTTTTTTTTTTTTTTTTTTTTGTTTTTTTTTTTTTTTTTTTTTTTTTTTTTTTTTTTTTTTTTTTTTTTTTTTTTTTTTTTTTTTTTTTTTTTTTTTTTTTTTTTTTTTTTTTTTTTTTTTTGAGTTATTTCTGTTGCCACCGCTCCTGATTGGCAGGTTGAAGTACATTATTGAAGAATGGCAAAGGGGAAGGCAGGAGAGCTGGTGCTTCTATTTGAATTTGCCTCGGAAATGTATGACCTTCGGAAAGTAAAATTTGCCTCCCTTAAGAGCTTAATATGGTTTTTATTAATGGCTATAAGAACCTAATATACCTGAAAAAGTGAATTCTTTATGAACGAATAACTCAAATGTTTAACCAATTTTCACCCATCTCAGTTCATTGAAAAAAAAAATTGTTCCTATCACATCCTGTAAAAAAGAAATAGTAAGTGAAAAGAGCCTTGCTATGACAACCTGAGGTCCTTACAGACTTGCTACCCGGTGTCCTTACAGACTTGCTACCCGGTATCTTCTTATGGCTGAAATGATGATGACCATGGGGCCGACCGAAACAAGAGAATATTTGGTTTTGTTTTTGTTTTTGTTTTTTTTTTTTGTTTCTCTGAAAAGAAAAATATCATTTATAAACGAAAAAGAGAATGGACATCATTATAAGACATTGGGTGGGGAATAGAGGTTTTCCCAGTTAAGATTACAAAGTTGTGAGAGTGAGAATTCTTCTATTTGGGGAGGGTCTTGTGTATTGCCAGCCCTTTTGTTTTGGTTTTTTGGTGCAAATGCCGACCCTTTTGCTAATGGTAAAGATAGGCCTCTCAACTTTATCAAATGTTTGAAACAGGATTTTTTTCTTTTATGACAGTGAAGTGGACAACCATGATTCCTTCTTGTTTGGTACACCTATTTATCCTCTAATATATAGCATATCCTCCAATTTTTGTCTTTGCCATGCCGTTTGGGGGAATTTCCCATGCGTTACCAATGGTGGGTCGGTAATAAATGAGAGAAGGTTTCACATGACATAACTTTGGGGAATCTCCCATGCGCTTTTTATGTTTTTGGGTTTTTTTGGTAGAAGGGTATCTCTCATGCCTTACAGGGAGAGAGAGACAGAGAGAGAAACATTTTTCAGTATAGGCAAGTGTTATCTGTCCGAGAGCTCTATGCTTCTTTTGGGAGGGGCATGGTGGTCATTATGCACTCCCTCACAAATATTTTTTCTATTTATTTAAATTAATTAAAAAAACATGCAATAAGGCAAAGGTCACACCGCTTATTTAAACATCCCCTCTCTCTTCCATCCAACGAGTGAAGGCAAGATTGTACACATACATGAATGTGCATAAAATATTTTATTAATATGAAATAAATAAATAACAAATTTTAAACATCTGATTGGCTGATTCTCTCAATGTTAGATTTTTTCCCCTCAGAGTTTGGGCACTATTTTAAAAATGAGAAATGAATTGGTTCCCATTTTAATTGAATACTAAGACTATGTTTGGTTGCAAGAGAAATTTAAAGGGAAGGAAAGTCAAATTTTCAAACTTAAGAAGAAAACTTTTTTCCTCATGAATACATAATTTGAGCCATACTACAAATTATTCTTCAATGCAAAATTGTGGGGTGATTTTTTTTTTTTAATGGAAAAACCATATTTTTTTTAAGATGAATCACTTTTAAATTATTTAAAAATATAAATTTTAGAAATATCCTTTTAAGATGAATCACTTTTAAGAATTTTTCAGCATCATCATAAGTCGACCACACATTAGGGTCCCTTTGAATTGCCCATGCATTTATAATCACACGAGACTTCTTTGGTATATGGTATCCATTGATTGTTATGTCTTCCAAAGGCTCATGGGGCAATAAGAATGGAGCAACAGGATGAAGCCTCATGGTTTCCTTCACCATCATGTCCAAGTACTCTAGCTTAACTAAATCATTTTCCTCCACTTGTCGATCTATGCCAACTTTATTCATCAACTCTTCCTGAAGCCTTTTCATCACCTTAGGATGCCTTAAGAGTTCAGAAAGGGTCCATTCAGCTGTGACAGAAGTTGTGTCTGTTGCAGCCACAATCATATCTAAAATAATTGCTTTTATACTAGTCCGATCGATCATGTAGCCTTGTTCTTGTTCTACAATATTCTTATGTTTTGAATCCACCATCAAAGATAGCATCACATCAATGAAGTCCTTCTGGTTATCTTCACTGTCTTTAGGATTGTTTATGTGCTCATCAATGATCTTCTCCAAAACCTCATCAAAGACTTTGCCAACTTCCTTCATGCGACGGCCGAGTCCCGAATTAATATACACAACGATTAATAATTTGTTGTGTTAGATTTCCTTTGTTTCAAATTTCATGGCAATATTGAGATGGCAACCCAAACTAGTGAAGTTATTAAACACACCAATGCTATTAGATTCCCTTAGGCTGTGTTTGGTAGCCAAGAGAAGAAAAGAAAAGAAAAAAGTACAAAAAAATTGTACTTTTTTCCTTTAGTTAAGGATTTTTCTTTGGACTTGGTATGTCTTTATCCATGAGAAGATTCCCCTTTTCAAATTCAAAATTCCCCTTGGGAATTGTAAAATTTTCTTTTGCCGCCCCAAAACTTTTCTTACCAAAAACACAAGAAAACATGAGAAAATATGAAAACATAATTAGACAAAAAATGAATGATTACACAATGATTTCCTATGTGTCTATCTCTCTCTTAAAATTCAAATTTTTTTGAATTTTTTTCTTTTCTTTTATTTTCTTCTCTTGGTAACGAAATAGACATACTCTTTTTATTTTCTCACCATTTCTTTTCTTTTCTTTCATTTTCTTTTCTAGATTCTTTTTTTCTTTTCTTTTCTTCTCTTGGCTACCAAACATAGCCTTAAAGACAGAGAAATGGAATCCAGATTAGGTCCTCGTACGTGAACCATTCTCCCTCTCATGCGATGCCTGATCCACGCTTGAATTTCACTTAATCTCTCTCTTCATTCAATTGTTTTTCATTTTGAGTGAAATCTAAGTGTGGATCAGAT
>NW_024868574.1:60462-85180 GCF_013358625.1 Macadamia integrifolia | reverse complement strand
AAAAAAAAAAAGTATGGTAGCATGATTATAAAACTTGGATCAGATTGTCAATATTGATCGAATCGAACGGGTGTTAGCCTTGATTAATCTTGACCGATCTAATTCAATTCGATCCCAATACGCAATATGGCCGAAGGGTAAAAATGTGATAAAAATAAATTTTTATTTAAGAGCAAGCCTAAATCTATCCAATATAATCCGATCTACGTCAATTCAGATTGATATCGAATTGATGTCCACCTTCACCAATCTCGAGTTTTATAACTTTGTATGGTAAGGATAAGATTGAGGATAGAATAAGCTATTAAAAGTAAAGAACATGAAAAAACATTAAAGCAAGCAAGCTCAAGGCCCCCCTATGCATAGAGAGTAGCCAAACAATAACCACTTGGCCATGTGCAGAATAATGGGTCCCTCTAATAAAAAAAAAAAAAAAAATGACGGGTCCTCTAGGCAAGGACTAAAGACTAGACAAAGTCTTGTTTCCTCGACTAATTGAAGTGCTTTCGAGTGGGGAAGACTAACTATAGAATGGTATTAAAGTTGCCTCAAGTGGGAATGACCAAGTTATGTACGGAATAATAGGTGCTTCTGGCAAAACTTTTTCCCAAAGTTTAATTATGATTCATACTCCTTTTGGTTGCAACTTGCAAGGGTAAAGAGTTTGAGTAGTTTATATAATCATATGGGAACACTTGGGTAATGATTATAATATGACGATTATGCTTTGTAACAATGTTCTAACCATTTTTTCGTGTTTGGACAAATATTGCTTCACATAATAAAAGGATAAGATGACAACCCTAAATTTAATTATATAAATCAAACTTAAAATCAGGGTTAGGCTGGGACTAGCATTCAACCTAAGCTTGGCCCAACCCTAATCTAGGGCCAGTGTTTTTTCAGCCTTAAACTGTCCTCAGGGTCAATTTATTCAGACTCAGAATGAACTTGAGTCGTCAAGGTCAAACTTACACCCCTTGTAAAACTAAAAAGATAAAGATGACAACACTGTCTTGCTTTTTGCTATCCCAGAAGGGTAAGATGAGGCAAAATTTGTAGACCCCCCTTTTTTTTATTTTATTTATTCCCTCAAATTTGAAGGGTGCTTCTGTTTGTAACCCATAAAGTTACAGACAAATTTTGTAACCTGATATTTGGTCCGTGTAAACCTGAGGTGGCAGTTGCTTGCTGTATATTTATGAATTCTTAATAAACCTGATCTCGCCAGAGTTGGGACCCTCACCGACTCTCCTTCCCTGCCTTTGCCCCCCATAAATTGTCAGCTCCTTTTTAAGGGTGAATTTGTCAATTCCTTTCTCTTCCACTTATTGCTTTCCCTCCTTTTTCTGTGTCATTGGAAACTCAACTCTAAGGCTGCATTTGGTATTGATGAGGCAAAATATGTCCCCTTCCTCAGCACGGATGAAGCGTGTATGCAAACCTAAACAGGACTGACCCACTACATCGGCCCTCCATCAGCCGTGCTGCCACCTCGGCCACCATCACGCCGTGCTTCCACCTCGGCCTCCATCAGGCCGTGCTGCCACCTCGGTTCCATCATGCTGTGCTGCCTCCTCGGCCTCCATCAGGCCGTGCTACCACCTTGGCCTCCATCAGGCCGTGCTGCCTAATCGGCCCTTCATTAGGCCGTGCTACCACCTCGACCTCCATCAGGCCGTGCTACCACCTCGGCCTCCATCAGGCCGTGCTACCACCTCGGCCTCCATCAGGCCGTGCTACCTCCTCGGCCCTCCATCTCGCAGTGTGCCACCTCGGCCTCCATCAGGCCGTGCTGCCACCTCGGCCTGACGTCAACAACAAGGTTTCCAGAGACGTATTTTTGTCTACTCCTACATTCAAGGAACGTAATCCCTATTTAGAAGGACATGACTCTATCCATTACACGTCATCATAGACGTCTATCCCTCACACAATTGGCCTTTCCGAGATAAGAGGAGAATATTCCCCTAAAATATTCTCCTAAGACCCAGAATATTCCCAGAATCACAGAGCCACTCCCCTTGAGGACTCCACGCCTAAACAGAACTCTTCAGCAGCCTAAAAATACCAAGCTAAGCCTCCATCATAAGGGGATCGATCACTCACTTCTCTTACTAGAAAAGCTCTCTTGAGCATCTGCTGTGGGCATCGGAGAGTCCCCCGTCGGGTCAGCCTGGCTCTCCCCTGTCATCTCTTCTATGCAAGTCGACCAAAGCACTAGAAACTGTAGGGAAGATCGTCCAGTCAATTTTTTCGTATCAGATTGGCGCCATCTGTGGGAATTGTTATAAAAAGTCATCTTAGACCAATGCAATTAAGGAGTAAGAAGGTCGTTTCTTCAACGACAACGCGAGTAAGATCCACTCGCGAAGTACCACTTGGACATCCCCATTCACCACCAATGGTAAAGCAGAAAAACGTCCCAGCAGAGACCCCTCCACGAGGACCCCAGCAAACCAGGCTTGATGCACAAGTTGCCCAGGAAGAGGGGGATCAACGCGAGCAAAACCCTCAGTTATCTCACCATGTAATACCTTACTTCTTAAACCCGGTCTGATTACATGGTTGTCCCGGTTTAACTATGCAGGACCTGAACCGGAGAGAGTTAGAGCAGACTCCTTATGGACTATGATGACAAGGGTGACCTTAAACACCGGCTGGCCCGACAAGTCCGAGCCAGTGCCAGAAGAGACAGGAATACCCAAGCCGTGTACATGCACCTATCATAAGGCCATGTATGGATAAAACAGGTATTGTAGCCGTATATTAAGGTGTATACGTATATTACATCGTATGCCAAGGGTGGGGTTCGCGCCGAGGCCCGAACTCTATCAAAATCCCAAGTTTTGGCCCTCAGGTGGGCAGACAGGTGGGCACACCCACCCACCTGAGTGACCCATCCATGTGAACTATTTAGTTATTTAAGAAGTATATATATAGCATTATGATTTTCTTTTATTTTCATTTATGACACTCGTACGTTGGTGAGGATAGTAAAGAGGAGAGAGAAAAGAAAGGGGAGAAGAGGGGAAGAGAAGATAGAGGAAGAAGAGAAGGATTTCAGTGGCGCCGAAGCTTGATCTTTCCATTCTGGCGCCGGAAGAGTGATCTTCAACTCTAGATCTACATTTAGAGGTAAGCAAAGTTGGGTTCCTTGAACATTTACCATACCCAAGCATAAACCCTTGATTCGAGTAGGGTTTCTTAAGATCTTATAAATCCCTTTTGAAATGATGAATCTAAGGTTTAATAGATGATTTATGTGTTGATCTTGAAGGATTTGAAGAGGTATTGAAAAGGTTGGAGAAGCATTGTGGGTTTGAAGTAATTTTGAGGGTTTGAAGGTGTTCTTGAGCAAAGAAGGTAAGATGGTTTCCCATCACTTGAATCTAATCTAGATCTAGGTTAGAACCATCCTATAAGACATTGAAAGTGTGAAGAATGGGTTGGAAAAAGCCCCATTTGAATCCCCAAAGAATGGAGGAAGTTGGGAAGAAACAGCAGTTTTCCCGCCAAGACCGGTGGGTAGGACTGGTGGGCCATCTGGCCCGCCTGTGAGCACCCACCTGAGAGGGTAGGGCCTTCGGGAACAACCGGCGGGCCAGACCGGCGGGCTAACTGGTGGGCCACCCTGCCCGCCAGTCTTAGTAGGGCCCCTGGCCCAACCGACGGGCCAACCTGCCCGTCGGTCCAGACCAGTGGGCCAGACAGGTGGGCTGTCTGACCCACCTGAGAGGCCCCGAATGTGATTTTTACGTCCGATTGGACCGAAATCGGACGTACGGCCTTCTTTTAACGTTCTAAACATTATTTTGTCATCGGATCTTGTTAATTTGATTCCAAAATGGTGAAGTACTAACCCCGCTCAATCATGTTAGGTTCACTAAATCCTACGCTTCTCGCACCGGATCTCACCCGTACCGAACGGGAATCCTTGTGCACTAAAGGTAAGTGGGGAGAGGATGTTTGGCCTTGTTTCAAGGCATTGTGTGGCATTCATTTAAATGTATCTAGTCTAGTCATGCCATCATGAATATGCTATGTAGATTAATCATCCTCACATTGTTATGCATGTGTGCTATGTTTATTTTCTAAATGCCACGTGATGAGATGCTTATGTGATTGAATGTTGACATCATTGTGTATGATGTATTGATAGACTAGATGCCGTGGTCGGCTTGGAAACGAATGCATTGGTGGCCCGTGGTATGGGACACGGAGGTACTATGCAATCGTACTATTATCATATAGGAGCATGCGGTTTAGGATTTCACCTTCCCGTGCTACGACCCTTCCCAATAAGGGTTGTGGTGTTGGATTACCATTTGGGGGGAAGCAGTGGTCGCGGTTGTCGGGTCACTGTGGCGGTTAGACATAACGCCTGACGGGTCAATAGGACAGTCGACAACCCCGGTGGTATATTCAAGAGGGCCAATCGTACTGCTTTTAAATTGTTGGAGTCAGCACCTTTAATTTCAGTCATTTACTTTTCTGTTGAGAGCCAGTGGAAGGCATTGTTTTTACTTTTCAGAGTACTCACGGTGGGCCTTCTCTGACAGCCCTATGGGCGTATCGCGGGATGGAGTTCGCAGCTGGTACCCGGGGTATACGCGCACTATGGCTGTAGTAGCATTAAACCAAAGACTTAGTAATATTGCTTAGGTGGATGTGATTTAAAATGTAATGCATGGCATGTAGTGCATATGATTGTGTTTTGATGTGTGGACTGCTGTGTGGTCCATCTTACCACTTACTGAGCTAGTGAGCTCATCCCACAGGTACCTCCCTTTTTAGATGATTTTGCAGGTCATACATCTGAGGAGCACGGGGTGGGTCCCACAGTCGAGTTCCCTAAAGAGGACTGGTGGGCCTCTGGGGAGTTAGAGCACGGCATTGACTGCTCGTGTGAGAGTTGTGCTGTGGGACCGCAGTTCTGATGCCGAGCTGAGCTGAGCTCTACCATGTGATGCCGAGCTGGGCTCAACCCTTGATGCCGAGCTGAGCCTTTGATACCGAGTCGATCTGTGTACTTTGATTATTTTGATGGTTTCCTTTATGTACTTGATATGTGAATTGTACTTTTATTGTGTAAATATCATGCCTTCGGGCCCACATGTATATAACTATTGTATCACAATTCGGGTATCAAGTATTATGGGACTATTCACAGATAAAACTTAGTCTTCCGCTGATCTGATGAGCTTTTATTAGTTGTGTGTATTCTGTGGTGGAATACAGTATCAGATGATCCTGGCAGGTTTGGGTTAACCGGAGTTAACCCGGTCACTGGCCCGGTTCAGTGTGAACGGGGTGTGACAAACGGTGGTATCAGAGCGTGATGCTCTGCTCCACTCACAGCATACCCTTAGAATCCCGTAGACTCTATAATAGGAAAATGGGGTTGGGTTAAAGTAAAAGCTTTAAAGAGTAAAAGCCAAAGAATGAAGTATTAAAAAGGGGTTACATTAGATGTTGCATTCATGGCATGCGTGAGAGTAGATAAAAGGTAAATAAGTTGGTGTTATAACCTATAGAGTACTAGTTTGACGAAATTTCGGTAGCATAACGGCGTTAAATGGGATTTTCAAAAATTTTACACACAAACACCTAATAAACAACAGATAATATGATATAACAATGATCAAAAGTAGCAAAATACACCACAACTAAACTACACAAGTGTTCAACATATGATTCCACCACAAAAAAATCGCTGTCAAAATAAATTATTCCACAAATGAATCCAGTTACAGTGCAAATATAAGGAATGAGAAGAAATGAAATATACAACAAGGTCCATAGAAAAAGAAAATAGATAAAAAGCTGGTGTGGGCGAGCTAAGCCCTCACTGGTCATCGTCGTCGTCATCAATGATCACCACGTTCACCGGAGGTCTAGAGTTGACGTCGAGGCAGTGGTCGTAGTAGTCGAACCTCACGTTCACTAACCGTACTGCCCTTCGTAGTCGGCCAACATTTACTGACATGGCATTGGCCGTGGTGCTCAAGTCCTGGCCCAGTTGGAGAAAGGAGTTCTCCAAAGTAGCCTGCCTCTCCAGGATGCATTCCTCCCTGGAGGCACTCTCGTCCAGCCTTCTCAGTAGCTGAACTTGGCCATCCTGCAAGGCCCGCATGGTGGACATCAAGCCCTCAAAGTTGTATACACCACTCCCAGGTGGTGGGGCTCTATGCGGTGAGGCTGCAGCTCTGGAGGAACTAGGATCGAGACCTCTTGACTCCTGAGGCGCCTCCTCAGGGATGTCATCACCCACCCAATCATCCTCCTCGTCCTGAGGAACATAGTCCTCATCCTCCCCGCTGGACTCCTCCATGTGGACATCCTCCATAGGGGCAGCCCTCTTACCCCTACCTCTCTGAGCTCCTGCTCTCGGAGGTGTATCCATGAGGGTATGGAGACCCATCCTCAGGAGGTTACCCCTGTTGAACCTATCAGCCGGAGTCTTCCCCTCCTCATCGCTCAGGTCCACCCTGAAGAACTTGAAGATCCTAGTGAGGATCCTGCCATAGGGGAATCCTCCATCCTCAGGGTGGGAAGTGTGGTGCTCCATCGTCTTGAGGATGATACAGGGTAGGCACAGGTGCTCGACACCTCCCTCTATGGCCGTGTAGATGCAGAACTTGATGAAGGCCGCCATGAAACCCACCTGGTTCCGATGACCTCCTTTGGGTAGCAGGTTGAACTGGACCAAATGGGTAAATAAGTGAACCTCGGGGTAGAAGGACGTCTCGGACTCCGGACGGGTGCTGCTGCCGCAGATGGTCTCGTAGATGAAGTCCGGCGTCTCTAAGCTCATGAATGGTCCCAGAGGCTTGCTCCTGGGAGGACTATAGTATCGGTGCCCAGCTGCCGATATGCCCAAGATGTTGGCCAAGGTATCCACAGTCAGCTGGATGTCTACCCCCTTCACCAAGCTGACTATGGTGTACTCCCCGTATGGATAAGACACCTCCAAGTTGCAGTAGAATCGGCGGACTAGCTGCTCGTAGCATGGACGGTCTACGTGGAGGATAGACTCCCAGCCCAATGCTGAGAACCTCTCCTGAAGCTGAGCCTTGTGGAAGTTGTCGACTACCACGGTCTTCTCCATCATCACCGACCTCTTCAGAAAAATTGGCCAGTTGGCTGCTGCCTCTGCACTATGGAAGAGCTCCTCATCATAGTCTGTAGGGTCAGACCGGGCAGGTCCGGGTCTCCTTGTGCGAGGGGCTAAAGAGCTGGTTTTCGCACTTTTTCACTTAGAAGCAGTAGTCTTACGTCGAACGCCAGAGGAAGAGGGTCCCTTGCCGGTGCGAGATGACATCCTGACAAGAAGAAAAGAAAGCAGGGTGAGTAATGAAAGGAAAATGACAACAGTAAAGGGGAGCCCCAGAACCCAAATTCTCACAAAATGGAAAAGACGACAAGCTAGGAATGATAGGGAGCCTATGGACATGATGCACGATAAGTGACAAAGCGGGGTCATGATAAAACAGCAAAATGATAGCAAGGAGCATGTGTAACATGAGAGGATTCAATTTCAATGCGCAAATTCATTCACAATGGAGTAAAAACTTGAAACTATACGTCTAAGACGGAAATGCCATGGTAGCGGGATCATGAATGTACAAAAACATACCCAAATAGACTATGGAAGTCCACAAATACCAAGTATGTGATGAAAATCAAGGAAACCCAATACAAAAGAGGGGTTTTTCATGGGGAGACATGGGGATTCCAAGCAAAAGAGACATTTCACAAATTCTATAGCATGTTAAGCACAAATCAAGTGTAATGCAACACATATGAATCATTAATTGGAGAAAAGAGCGAGAATTGAAGAAATCCCCAAATTGGGAAAACTAGGGCACGATTTGGGGTTTTTCTCCAAATGAGGAGATAAAATCCTAATAAACTACAAATGACCACAAGAGAAACATCACAATCACATGGAAATGCTATTCTATGGAAAGAAAGCCTAGATTAAAGTCTACACATGCATTTTACTCCCCAAGAGGAAATTTTGAGAAAGGTGAAGAAGAGACTTACTTGGAAGTGGAAGAGTTGAATCTTCTTAAAAGCGCCGAGTTGATGAGTGGAACCGCGAGTGGAAGCGCCGAGGAGACCTCCAAGATCGCCCAAGGAAGAGAGGGAGAGAGAGAGAGAGAGAGAAAGAGGAAGGGAAGGAAGTAAGACAGAACAGGGCATGTAGCACCCTGTTCACGACTTTTACTCGGCCAGGACCGGCGGGCCCCCTGCCCGCCGGTGTCACCCGCTGGTTTGGGGCTCTGGGATCGACGGGCCCGATCGGCGGGCCCCTACCCGTCGGTGCAGCCCACCGGTTGTGTAAACTTGAGAAATTTTGAAATTTTTTTTATATATTATTAACATGTTTATATTGATTATTACTATTATTATTCCTATGTTAATGTGTTATGGTCAAGTGGGACCATTGACATACCTGTTGGGGCATTGGCCCTGTATCTCGGAATTAAGTTGCGGTTAATGGCAGGCTATCATACACTACAATACCCCATGTGATGGCATATAATTGTATGCCGAAATCAATTCTACGGTGTTTAACCAATATAGTGTGTGATATGTTCCAGGTACAGGGATACGATGGTACGTACTAGATCTGATAGCAATGCCCAAGGTACCTCATGGGGTCCTCGTCCGGTCGGTCGACCACTGAATCCTAGGAGGTCCCGCTCTGTGGGGCAAACTTCACCTCCACCATCTCCAGAGACCCTTGGTCAGGGTGGGGCACATGGGGACCCACCTATGACTACCCTCCCGGACCCTCCACCGGTTATTACTCCGGGAGATGTTAGTACCATAATTCAGCAGTCACAACAGGCTTTTCAGCAACAAATGCTTCAGCAACAGCAAGCATTTATGAATGCTATTCAGCAACAATTGGACCTTTCTCAATCGGGTCAACCTCCCTGGGTACTCACTCCACAGGACCCGCCTGTAGGGTAGGGAACAGGACCACAAGTGGGGGGTACACCTTCAATTCCACCATTCGGTATTCCTCAGTATGGGGTGCCTCCTCCATACTCTTACTATCCGGCTTATACTCCTAACTTTCCGTCGACGAGTAATACGTCAAAGGTAGTGGAGTCATTCAAGAGGAACTTACCACCTGTATTCTCTAAGGTGGGGAGTGATCCTCTGGAACCGGACCAATGGATCCAAGAACTAGAGAAAATATTTGAGGTGCTTGAGTGCACGGAGGCACAGAAACTCATTTGTGCTGGGTTGTAACTCAAGAAGGAGGCAAATTCTTGGTGGCAAGCCTCCAAACCCATATTGCTGGCTGCCCATCCAGAACCCACTTGGGAACAGTTCAAGGAGTTGTTCTTGGACAACCATTATCCGCGTAGCTTCAGAGACCGCAAGGAGACTGAGTTTATGGCTTTAACTCAAGGAGGTAAGACTGTCCTTGAATACCAACAACAATTCGAGAGTTTGTTCCATTTTGCCCCAAGGCATATGAGGACAGCTGAAGAGAAGGCTGTGAGATTCTTAAAAGGCCTAAAAGCATCCATCAGGTCTGTACTTGAGGTCTTGGATTTGACTGACTATGGCCAGATTGTGCAGAAGGCCAAGACCATGGAGGATAAGAAAAAGTGAGAACAGTCCCTCACCCCTGGACTGTGGAAAAGAACAAACCCATTTCTGGATATGGGGAACTCCTCCAAGGTATACCGCGGATCGTACAGTTCTGGGCCTATGTATAGGCAGCCCTATAGGCCATCTGGTGGTTCGGGTTTCACATCTTTTTGCCCGAACACTGGTGCAGCACCTACAGCTCCGAGGCCACCTCGACCTCCATCTGCAACGGGTCAAGTGCAGAGGGGCCCCGCCCCAGTTCCGACATCTCAGATTCGTTGCTTCAACTGCCATTCATATGGGCATTATGCAAAAGACTGTCGGGTCAGACCAGCCTTGCCCTTCAGTTAGCCCTCTGCGTACTGACCTCCGTTAGCTCGAGGGAATCAACTGCAGGGAAGGATGTATGCTCTATCAGCCGAGGAAGTTGAGGCCAGTACAGAAGTAGTAGCAGGTACATTTTAAATTAAGAAATTCCTTATGTTAAATATTGATGACCTGCTGAAATTATATGCATTGTTGCACTAGGTATCCTACCCATATCAGGCATACCAGCCTATGTTTTATTTGATTCAGGAGCTACTCATTCATTTACATCTAAGAGATTTACAGAGAAACTTGGGATGTCACCCAGGATCCTAGATCACAGAATGAGTGTTAGTATGCCTACGGGTAAAGTTACACAGTTGAAGGAGGTGTATGGGCCGTGCCCAGTGGAAATTAGTGGGAATAATTTTGAGGCACAACTCATTAAGTTTAATATGCAGAATTTTGATGTTATACTGGGTATGGATTGGTTGTTGGCTCATCGAGCTAATGTGATGTGTGCTGAGAAGCTGATTAGGGTGATAGATGATGAAGGGAAAGAATTGGTATACCGAGCAGATAAAATGAAACGGGTGAGGAAGGTCCTTGTCTCTGCTCTTCAAGCGGTAAAATTGCTAGAAAGTGGATGTCAGGGCTACTTAGCATCGGTACTTGATGTTGATGCAAGGATTACACCTCTGGAAGAGGTAAAGGTGGTTAAAGAGTTTCTCGATGTTTTCCCAGATGATCTGATGCATTTACCACCTGATAGAGAGTTGGAGTTTGCCATAGATTTGACTCCTGGAGCAGCTCCAGTATCTAAGGCTCCATACAGGATGGCACCAGCTGAATTGAAGGAGTTACAGATGCAGTTGCAGGAACTACTGGAAAAGGGGTTTATTCGCCCAAGTGTTTCACCTTGGGGTGCCCCGGTATTGTTTGTCAAGAAGAAAGATGGCAGCTTGCATATGTGCATCGATTACCGGGAATTAAATAAGCTAACCATTAAGAACCGGTATCCATTGCCATGCATTAATGATTTATTTGACCAGTTGCAGGGGGCCAGGGTATTTTCAAAGATAGACCTTTGGTCAGACTATTATTAGCTCAAGATAAAGAGAAGCGACATACCCAAGACAACATTTAGGACTCGGTATGGTCACTATGAGTTCCTGGTGTTATCTTTCGGGTTAACCAATGCACCGGCAGCATTCATGGATCTAATGAATCAAGTATTTCAGGATGTGCTTGACAAATGGGTAATTGTTTTTATTGACGACATCTTGATCTACTCCAAGACCGAAGAGGAGCACACTCAACACTTGGGAATGGTGTTACAGAGGTTGAGAGAACAACAGTTGTTTGCCAAGTACAACAAGTGTGAATTCTTGCTTGAACAAGTTAGGTTCCTGGGGCACGTAGTGTCTAAAGCCGGAATCGAAGTGGATCCTGATAAGGAGAAAGTAGTAGTGGAATGGGAAAGCCCCAAGAATGTCACTGAAATTAGAAGCTTCTTGGGTTTGGCTGGATACTACCGGCGTTTCATCGAGAATTTTGCCTGAATCTCAGCACCAATGACCAGATTAACCAAAAAAGGTGTGAAATTCGACTGGGCAGAGGTATGTGAGAGGAGTTTCCAGGAATTGAAGAAGAGGTTGGTGTCGGCCCCTGTGTTGACCATCCCTGAAGGCACAGGTGGAATGACAGTCTACACTGATGCTTCCAAAGTTGGTTTGGGTTACGTTCTCATGCAACGCGGTAAAGTAATAGCGTATGCATCCCGACAACTAAAGGAGTATGAGAAGAACTACCCCACTCATGACTTATAACTAGCCACAATCATTTTTGCCCTTAAGATCTGACGACATTATTTGTATGGGGAGAAGTGTGATATATACAATGATCACAAAAGTCTGAAGTACTTCTTCACCCAGAAGGATCTGAACATGAGACAGAGGAGATGGCTTGAGCTCATGAAGGATTACGACTGTGACATTCAGTATCATCCCGGCAAGGCAAATGTACTGGCAGATGCGTTGAGTCTTAAGGCACAGACTGCGTCACTCTCATGCTTAGCAGTCAGCCCACCACTCGTGCAAGAGGCGATGCTAATGGATGAAGTCCTCTTGTATGAAGGAGCAACCTTATAATTGGAACCTCAGTCGAAAAACCTTAAATGGTTGACTGTATCCTTGACGGCTCTACAGGTGCATCCGGCTATTAGGCAAGAGGTAATAATGAAGCAACCTTTGGATCCTGAATTGCAGCGGATCAGAGTTAAGGTTCAAGATCAAACAACGAACGACCCAGATTTTGTTTTAGCCAGTGACGGGGTATTGATGTTTCGAGGCAGATTGTGTGTACCCGATGATTTGGATATACAAGATAAGATAGTGCGAGAAGCACATAGCTCCTAGTACTCACTTCACCCAGGAAGTACCAAGATGTACAAAGACCTCAAAAAAAATTACTGGTGGCCAAGTATGAAAGTCACAATAGCTCTGTATGTGGCGACTTGTCTCACATGCCAGAAAGTAAAAGTTGCGAGGCATCGACCTTATGGTACTCTTCAGCCACTCCTAGTACCAGAGTGGAAGTGGGAGAGGATTACAATGGACTTCGTCACCGGACTACCATGTACACCTAAGGGAATGGACGCGATATGGGTGATCTTTGATCGGCTTACCAAGACTGCTCATTTCATTCCCATCAAGACCAAGTTCTCCATGGCCAAACTAGCACAACTTTACATGGACAACATAGTGCGCTTGCATGGAGTGCTAGTGAGCATTTTTTCAGATAGGGACCCAAGGTTCACTTCCAGATTTTGGAAAAGCTTACAGCGTGCCTTGGGATCACAGTTGAATTTGAGTACTGCCTTCCACCCATAGACGGATGGTCAGTCGGAGCAAACCATACAGATATTAGAGGACATGCTCAGGGCATGTACAATGGAGATGAGTGGCAGTTGGGAAGAATACATACCTCTTATGGAGTTTGCCTATAACAACAGCTACCAAGCTACAATTGGGATGGCTCCGTACGAGGTGTTATATGGTAGGAAGTGTAGAACTCCTTTGTATTGGGATAAGGTATGCGAACGTCGAATGTTAGGACCTGAGATGATACAGATGACTTGTGACAAAGTCGACGTGATTCGAGAACGGATTAAAGCAGCTCAGTCTCGACAAAAAAGCTATACGGACACCCGCAGAAAAGACATTGAATTTCAGCCAGGAGAAAAGGTATTTCTCAAGATCTCTCCTACTAAAGGGTTGCAAAGGTTTCACAGAAAGGGAAAATTGAACCCAAGATACATTGGACCATTTGAGATCTTAGCCCGGGTTGGCTCAGTAGCCTACATGCTTGCTCTGCCACCTTCACTTGGGGATGTTCATAATGTATTCCATGTATCCATGCTGAAGCGATACGTTCATGACCCCTCTCATGTATTACCCGTGGAGCCGGAATACCTTGAAGCTGACATGACCTATACAGAGCAGCCAGCTGAAATTTTGGACCGAAAGGTGAAAACCCTTCGCAATCGCTCCATTTCCTATATAAAGGTGCGATGGGAAAATCATTCACTTGAAGAAGCGTCTTGGGAGAAAGAGGATGAAATGCAAGCCAAGTACCCTCTTCTTTTAGATCAACCAGGTACGCAATTTCGAGGACAAAATTTTTTAGAAGGGGGGGGTAAATGTAATACCCTACTTCTTAAACCCGGTCTGATTACACGGTTGACCCGGTTTAACTATGTAGGACCTGAACCGAAGAGAGTTAGAGCGGGCTCCTTATGGACTATGATGGCAAGAGTGACCTTAAACACCGGCTGGCCCGACAAGTCTGAGCTAGTGCCAGAAGAGATGGGAATACCCACGCCGTGTACATGCACCTATCATAAGGCCATGTACGGATAAAGCAGGTATTGTAGCCGTATATTAAGGTGTATACGTATATTACATCGTATGCCAAGGGTGGGATTCGCGTCGAGGCCCGAACTCTATCAAAATCCTAAGTTTTGGCCCTCAGGTGGGCGGACAGGTGGGCGCACCCACCCACCTGAGTGACCCATCCATGTGAACTATTTAGTTATTTAAGAAGTATATATATAGCATTTATGATTTTCTTTTCTTTTCATTTATGACACTCGTACGTTGGTGAGGATAGTAAAGAGGAGAGAGAAAAGAAAGGGAAGAAGAAGTGAAGAGAAGACAAGGAAGAGGAAGAAGAGAAGGATTTCAGCGGCGCCGAAGCTTGATCTTCCCATTCCGGCGTTGGAAGAGTGATCTTCAACACTAGATCCACATTTAGAGGTAAGCAAAGTTGGGTTCCTTAAACATTCACCATACCCAAGAAAAACCCTTGAGTCGAGTAGGGTTTCTTGAGATCTTGTAAATCCCCTTTGAAATGATGAATCTAAGGTTTAATAGATGATTTATGTGTTGATCTTGAAGGATTTGAAGAGGTATTGACAAGGTTGGAGAAGCATTGTGGGTTTGAAGTGATTTTGAGGGTTTGAAGGTGTTCTTGAGCAAAGAAGGTAAGATGGTTTCCCATCACTTGAATCTAACCTAGATCTAGGTTAGAATCATCCTATAAGACATTGAAAGTGTGAAGAATGGGTTGGGAAAAGCCCCATTTGAATCCCCAAAGAATGGAGGAAATTGGGAAGAAACAACAGTTTTCCCGCTAAGACCGGTGGGTAGGACCGGTGGGCCATCTGGCCCGCCTGTGAGCACCCACCTGAGAGGACAGGGCCTTCGGGCACAACTGGCGGGCCAGACCGGCAGGCTAACCGGTGGGCCACCCTGCCCGTCGGTCTTAGCGGGGCCCCCTGGCCCAACCGACGGGCCAACCTGCCCGTCGATCCAAATCGGTGGGCCAGACCGGTGGTCCAGACCGGTGGGCCAGACCGGTGGGCCAGACAGGTGGGCTGTCTGACCCACTTGAGAGGCCCCGAATGTGATTTTTACGTCCGATTGGACCTAAATCGGACGTGCGACCTTCTTTTAATGTTCTAAACATTATTTTGTCATCGGATATCGTTAATTTGATTCCAAAATGGTGAAGTACTAACCCCGCTCAATCATGTTAGGTTTACCAAATCCTACGCTTCTCGCACCGGATCTCACCCGTACCGAATGGGAATCCTTGTGCACTACAGGTAAGTGGGGAGAGGACGTTTGGCCTTGTTTCAAGGCATTGTGTGGAATTCATTTAAATGTATCTAGTCTAGTCATGCCATCATGAATATGCTATGTAGATTAGTCATCCTCACATTGTTATGCATGTGTGCTATGTTTACTTTCTAAATGCCACGTGATGAGATGCTTATGTGATTGAATGTTGACATCATTGTGCATGATGCATTGATAGACTAGATGCCGTAGTTGGCTTGGAAACGAGTGCATTGGTGGCCCGTGGTATGGGATGCGGAGGCACTATGCAATCGTACAATTGTCATATAGGAGTATGCGGTTTAGGATTTCACCTTCCCATGCTACGACTCTTCCCAACAGGGGTTGAGGTGTTGGGTTACCATTTGGGGGGAAGCAGTGGTCGCAGCTGTCGGGTCACTGTGGCGGTTAGACATAACGCCTGGCGGGTCAATAGGACAGTCGACAACCCTGGTGGTATATTCAAGAGGGTCAATCGTACTGCTTTTAAATTGCTGGAGTCAGCACCTTTAATTTCAGTCATTTACTTTTCTGTTGAGAGCCGGTGGATGGCATTGTTTTTACTTTTTCGAGTACTCACGGTGGGCCTTCTCTGATAGCCCTATGGGCGTATCGCGGGATGGAATTCACGGCTCGTACCCAGGGTATACGCGCACTGTGGCTATAGTAGCACTAAACCAAAGACTTAGTAATGTTGCTTAGGTGGATGTGATTTAAAATGTAATGCATGGCATGTAGTGCATATGATTGTGTTTTGATGTGTGGACTGTTTTGTGGTCCATCTTATCACTTACTGAGCTAGTGAGCTCATCCCACGGGTACGCCCCTTTTTAGATGATTTTGCAGGTCATACATCTAAGGAATACGGGGTGGGTCCCACAATCGAGTTCCCTGAAGAGGACAGGTGGGCCCCTGGGGAGTTAGAGCACGGCACTGACTGCTCGTGTGAGAGTTGTGCTGCGGGACCGTAGTTTTGATACCGAGCTGAGCTCCCCTTTTGAGGCCGAGCTGAGCTCTACCATGTGATGCCGAGTTGGGCTCAACCCTTGATGCCGAGCTGAGCTCTAGCCTTTGATACCGAGCCGATTTGTGTACTCTGATTATTTTGATGGTTTCCTTTATGTGCTTGATATGTGAATTGTACTTTTATTGTGTAAATATCATGCCTTCGGGCCCACATGTATATAACTATTGTATCATAATTCGGGTATCAAGTATTATGGGACTATTCACAGGTAAAACTTAGTCTTCCGCTGATCTGATAAGTTTTTATTAGTTGTGTGTATGCTGTGGTGGAATACAGTATCAGATGATCCTGGCAGGTTTGGGTTAACTGGTGTTAACCCGGTCACTAGCCCGGTTCAGTGTAACCGGGGTGTGACACACCATGTCCCGTCATCCCGGGTAACTTACCCGAACATGGAAGAGCAGATGCAGAGCTTGCAGCTGCAGGTATTAGCTACAAATACACTGTTGTGGGATTTCATAAGCCAGTTCGGCCCGGCACTTCCAGTGCCACTGACTTGTTCAACTCAACTGCTTAGGCCTGTTCAGGGCAGACATCTCAGCGACGATTCTCCTGACAACCCCGAAAAGGAAATCATGCATTTGTGCTAAAACAAATATCAAGTTCAAGTACATTCCATATAAAATAGGGGGGGAAGAAGCCACCTTTGATATTCTCTTTCTAATTGTATTTTATCATTTTTTCCTATTTGTATCATAATGTATTTTGTGAAGTTCTTCCTTATATAAGTAAACCTCAATCACTCTAATCAACAAATACTAAGAAAGCCAACTATATATCCTACTATAGCTTAATTATCTTGGTGTCAAACCTAAGTGGGATGTCTCATGTTCAAAACCATTTGCTTAGTGCCCTCCAAAGGAATACTTCCATTGAAATTTCATTCATAAAGAGCATGGGCTTCTAAGTATAGATCAGAAGTGGTGCAAAGGGCATAAGGTGAGGACAAGGATATGTACCAGATTACCATCATCATGAAAGCCATAACAATCATGTTCTAATTTACATGAACATGCTTCTAATGCTTCTAATGCTTCTAATGCTTATGCTCCTCTCTCTCTCTCTCTCTCTCTCTCTCTCTCTCTCTCTCCTTGCCCAGAACGGGAGAGCCCGTCGTTTGCGCATCATTGGAGCCCA
Organism: Macadamia integrifolia; assembly: GCF_013358625.1. Taxonomy (NCBI): domain Eukaryota; kingdom Viridiplantae; phylum Streptophyta; class Magnoliopsida; order Proteales; family Proteaceae; genus Macadamia; species Macadamia integrifolia. Next base: position 67,912 of record NW_024868574.1, on the reverse strand, counting down.
GAGACACATGATACTCATAGATCCCCACCCCGGGTAGGAAGACGCCAACTGTCGCCTCAAAGACTCAGTAGAGGCACGCGTTCGCACAGAGAAGAATGCGAAAACTACCAGAGGCTAGCTCCATAAGATTGACCCTACCCGGGTCAGGGCTAGCCCATCCGACCGACCAAAGGTGCACCACGGCAAGGTCAGGATCGGCCTGGTGGTCACCAAGGCCGAGGAAGAAGCCCCAGAAAAGGCAAGTGGGAACGTCGATCCCCGAATCGTCGAGCCGAGGAGAGAAGAGACGATCTGGAGAGCTGCACCCAGTGACTCACTAAGCGAATAGAAGGAATGCAGAGGCAAGGGCACCCAGCCGACATAACTGTAACTTCGACCCATAATGCACTATTTGATGAACTGATAGACGCCGAGCTGCCCTCAAATTTCGTGATATCTGTCTTCAATGGATATGACGGCACCACAGATCCCTATGATCATCTGCTATAATACAGCTCAACCATGACGGTTCATGGTAGGTCAGATGATTCGCGCGAGCCGAAGAAGAATAAAACAGATTGGCCACTTGACACTGTTGAACCCGAGCATCTAAGACCGAGCTCCAGCTCGACAGCATCTAAGACCAAGATCTAGTTCGATAGCATCTAAGGTCGAGCTCTAGCTCGGCAGCATCTAAGACCGAGCTCAAGCTCGACACTATCAAGACCAGACCCTAGTTTGGTAACTCAAAGACCTTAACTAAGGCATAATGACAAGGCTACAACTCGGCAGCATCTAAGACAAGACTACAGCTCGGCAGCATCTAAGATCGTGCTCAAGCTCGGCACTATCAAGACCAAACCCTAGTTTGGAAACTCAAGCCCTTACGCATTAAGGCATGCAAGCCTGAGCCCCGGTTTGGCACCTTAAGCCCTTACGCACTAAGGCATGCAAGCCCGAGCCTCGGATCGGCACCTTAAGCCCTTACGCATTAAGGCACGCAAGCCCGAGCCCCAGCTCGGCACATCAAGCCCTTATGTATTAAAGCATTCAAGCCCGAGCTCTGGTTCGACACCTCAAGCCCTTACATACTAAGGCATGCAAGCCCGAGCCCCCAGCTCGGCACCTTAAGCCCTTACGCACTAAGGCATGCAAGCTTGAGCCCCGACTCAGTACATCAAGCCCTTACGCATTAAGGCATTCAAGTCAGAGACCTGGCTCAGCACCTTAAGCCCTTATGCACTAAGGCATGCAAGCCCGAGCCTTGGCTCGGCACATCAAGCCCTTACGCATTAAGGCATTCAAACTCGAGCCCCGGATTGGCACCTTAAGCCCTTATTATGGCATTCAAGCTCGAGCCCCGGCACGGCACATCAAGCCCTTGCGCATTAAGGCATGTAAGCCCGAGCCCCAGCTCGGCACATCAAGCCCTTACACATCAAGGCACGCAAGCCAGAGCATGGCTTAACACCTCAAGCCCTTATGCATTAAGGCATGAAAGCTCAAGCACGCCTCGGCAACTTCAAGACTTTAACACAAGGCACCTCAAAAGACCGAGCCCAAGCTCGGCACTGCCAAGACCAAACCCAGGTTTGGCACCTTAAAAGACCAAGCCCAAGCTCGGCATTCTCAAAGACCGAGCCCAAGCTTGACATTCTCAAAGATCGAGCCCAAGCTCGGCACTCTCAGACCGAGCCCAAGCTCGGCATTCTCTAAGATCGAGCCCCAGGTCGGCACCCCTATGGCTAGGCCCAGGCTTGGTACCTCAAGAGCTCATAAACTAGACATGGAAGATCAATTCTGAGCTCAGCTAGAGAACGGGGCCACACTTAGACAGTTGTACTAGCCTTATTCTTCCAACAAGTTACTCATTTTGAGCCGCGCTGGAAGTACAAGAAAATAAAGAAAGAAGCACAAGAATGTTGAGAGATGAAGACATCAAAACAAAATTTTCCATTCATCAAAAAAGAGAAAAAAACCCTCAAAGTATACCACTCCCGAAGGAGACATCTACATATATACAAGGCTAATCTCGGGGGGCTAATCCACGACCTAGCTCTTCACTTGGCTATCCTTCGAGTCGGGTCACCTCTTCACCAACGTCGATCGAGCCGTCGAACTACACCAAAGTAATAGGGGCGGGAACGCGCTACTCATAGTCCTTCCAATTGTAGCCTGGCACCATACTTAGGATGAACCGGATGACATCGTCTGAGCCGGCCTAAAATAAAGAAATGTTAATGTCAGCCAATCATTTCTGACAGGCCTAGGGGTTCAACCACCTCGTTGGCCTCCAGCTCAGCCCGGTGTTGCCTTTCCAGTCAGCCACCCTAGCTGCAAGCTCCTCCTTATTGCGAGCGCCTTGGGTCTCAGACAACTCATCCTAGAGAGCATCATTCTCCTTCATCAAGTTGCTGTTGGCATTGAGTTGCTTAGCAACCGCCTGTTCCAGCTCTCCAGTTATCAACCAGACATCATTGGCACGGACCTCCTCAGACCGGGCCATTTTCTTCTCAAACCTCCAGTTGGCCTGTGATCTTGTGAGGCTCTCCATAAAGGAGCTTTGCCTCCGCCTTTGAACAAGCGACAGCCACGTCCTTGAACCGTTGAGCAACCTCGGCTGAGAAAGTGGAGCAGCGCGTTTCGCATCGATTTAAATGCTCTAGCACTTCGATTCAAACTGCTAGAGCGGGGGGCTGGTGATGAGGCAAAATATGTCCCCTTCCTCAGCGCGGCTAAAGTGTGTATGCAAACCTAAACAGAACTGACCCACTATCTTGGCCCTCCATCAACCGCGCTGCCACCTCGGCCACCATCACGCCGTGCTGCCACCTCGGCTCCATCATGCCATGCTGCCTCCTCGGCCTCCATTAGGCCATGCTACCACCTTGGCCTCCATCAGGCTGTGCTGCCTCATCGGCCCTTCATCAGGTTGTGCTACCACCTCGGCCTCCATCAGGTCGTGCTATCACCTCTGCTTGACGTCAACAACAAGATTTTCAGAGACATGTTTTCGTCCACCCTTACATTCAAGAACGAAATCCCTATTCAGAAGGACAGGATTCTATCCACTACACGTCATCATAGACATCTATCCCTCACACGGTTGGCCTTTCCGAGATAAGAGGGGAATATTCCCCTAAGACTCGGAATATTCCCAGAATCATAGAGCCACTCCCCTTGAGGACTCCACACCTAAACAGGACTCTTCATAATCGTCTCCCGCTCTCTCTTCATCAGCAACCTATAAATACCAAGGTAAGCCTCCATCATAAGGGGATCGATCACTCACTTCTCTTTCTGGAAAAGCTCTCTTGAGCATCTGTTGTGGAAAGATTTGACTTAGGCATCGGAGAGTCCCCCGTCGGGTCAGCCCGGCTCTCCCCTGTCATCTTTTCTGTGCAGGTTGGCCAAAGCACCAGGAACTACAGGGAAGATCGCCTGGTCAATTTTTTTCGCATCAGGTATGTTCTAAAGAAACATTTGTGGAGAAAACAGAATAAAGCGTTTGATACATTTATGGTGTGTTTTGTTTTGTTTTGTGTGTGTGTGTGTGTGTTTTTTTTTTTTTTGAAAAAAATGATAGAAATGAGAATCGACGGAACGAAAAAAGGCAATTCTGTTGTTCCAAAAAAAAAAAACTGCAGCATTTTGACACAAAAATTGAAATTTCCATTTTTGACACCGAACGTCGTTTCTGGAACAAAAAAGTTACCAAACGCAGCCTAAGAGAACCATTTATTTGAGACCATTGATCCATAATTTGATAATAAAACCTGGTTTGGGTTTTAGCTTTCTCTTCTTCCTTTTGGTCTTGAGGCGAATTGGGTTCTATGAGATCATTCAATTTCAAAGTTGGATTGTTTGGTAAGAACGTTCTTGGAGCCTTTTATGGTTTGAGACTGTGATACCTGGGATAATTTGCTGATTGATTCGTTGCACAGCACAAGAAATCTCTGCCATGTTTTTAGATCAGATGAAGAGAAGAAGGCAAGTTTTGGCTTCAGTTTAGCCATCCCATCCCCTTGTTTTTGTACACCCATCCGTAGGTTGCTCAGACGGTTAGGACAAATTGGTGATTATGTGGATAGGCATACAGTCCCAGGTTTGATTCTCATTTGTGCATCTATGATTTAAGTGGAGACTGTGGCGGTGGGTTACTTTAACACCCTGGTTAACCAAAAAAAAAAAAAAAACTTTTGAGCCATTTCGAAAGTGAAATTACCTAATCTGTCCTGATTCCTAATTAATCAAGAGAGGGAGTCATGGGCCACTAAGAATGCCAATCAGTCATCAAATCACACTACTAATAATATATCAGAAAAAAAAGATTTAATAAAATATATTAAATCTTGGTTTATTTCTCTTATAGCAGAAAGTGCTCAATAGTGGGGGTGCACATGGACTCAGTATAAAGAAGCTGAATCAAGCCCAACAAAGACTTGGTTCGAGGCGGGCAAATCGTTCTTGGTATGGCCGAGCTACATTCCTGATCGGCTCCAGCTATCTAGATCCGATATAATACGATCGACCCACATTCATGACTGGATTAGTTACCGAACGACAAAATTGGAGGTCCCAGTTGGACAACGTCTAAGCAACACCCGAGTGGCGGACTATAGCCACACGCCCATGAGCGTAGCACTAAGTGACCTGCTATCGGGCACCCGACAGAGGTAGGTCGGCAATCGAGCTACTGACTCAAGTTTGCTCGGCTCCCATAAGGACTCTAGATCCTCCATAGAAAGAAAGAGATTTCTCGATCTTCCAAATTCACTCTCTTAATATAACTCTTGCCATGATTGGATTCCTACTAGGTCTAGGAAACTTGTCAAAATGGGACTTTCTATTGCCATGTCAAAATGGGACTTTCTATTGCCACCATTCCTCGACTATAAATACATAAATAAACCCCCTTCAAAGGATCAAGACTTTTCCATTCTTACCAGAATTATCGATTGCAAAGAGATTTAACTTAGGCATCGAAGAGTCCCCCATCAAATCAGTCGACACTCATTCTCTTACATTTGTTCCTTCGTATAGGATGTGAGAGCAGCCTTAGATGATTTCTTACCGCAACAATTTCATTGATTATTTCCTAAATAAAATTAATAAACCAAAATTTAATAAAAAGTTAAGTAAATATATATCTTTAGCATCGGTTATTTAAGACTAAGAAAGCAAGTCAATGCAACTTTATTATCAACTCCTTGTACGCCACAAGGTTGACAGGGTAATATGCGGCTGTAAGGTTGAGTATGTGTAGTAGTACCATTGGATGAGGACGTAATCGCAAATGTAGACATATCCGATGGAGAGGAGAAATACGTAGGCAAAGGCATCTTAGGTGGGAGAACAGGCAATGCAGGATCGAAGTTGAGAACTTGCATGGCTTGACTTATTGAAGGTCGGAGGTTGTAGTCAGGGTGAGCGCACCATAACCCAACAACTAATAACCGCTCTATCTGTTGCTCTCTAAAATCCACACCTTGACTTGGGTCAGCTGCCTCAAGAAGTTTTCCTCTTCCATAGAGCTCCCAAACCCATTCTTCTACCAATCTTACCTTACATAGATCAGAATCAGGATCACTATAGTTCATCTCCATAGGCTTACTCCTACAAGCAATTTCTAAAGCAACCACTCCAAAGCTATAGACATCAGATTCTTTGCTAGCCTTCCCAGTGATAGCACATTCAGGTGCCATGTATCCCAAGGTACCAGCTAACACAGTTGTTTCAGACCCTTTCCCATGTTCCACAAGCCTAGCCAAGCCAAAATCCCCAAGTTTAGCATTGAAGTTGGAATCTAGAATTACATTGCTGGATTTAACATCCCTGTGGATGATGCATTGCTTCCACTCTTCATGCAAATAGAGCAATGCATAGCCCAAGTCAAGAGCTATCTTGTACCTCAACTCCCATGTCATGGGCCCAGCTGATCTATTTCCAAATAGATGAGAATCAAGATTCCCATTAGGCATGATGAACTCATAGACAAGAAGTAGCTCTTTCCGTTGGTGGCACCAACCAACAAGTCTCACAAGGTTCTTATGTCGCAATCGACTAGTGATCTTCACCTCGGACACATACTCCTTTATCCCTTGTTTAGACCCTTTAGAGATCCTTTTCACAGCAACATCCTTTTTGAGATCCCTCAAGAAGCCTCTGTAAACCCCTCCAAATCCTCCCTCTCCAAGCTTTCCTTCTTCATCAAAGTTATTAGTCGCATGAGCCAATTCAGCATATGAGAATTGCCTAGGTCCGGTTTCCTTTTTGAATTCATCATCCATGGATGCATCAAGTACCACTTCATCATCATCATTTGCCTCACTTTCTTGCTTCTTTCTGTTGGAGAACATTTACCATATTAAACATATGAATAACCCTATAGTATTTAGAATACAAGAATCATAAAAGATATTTAACCGTGAGTATAGTCCATAAACCAAGATCAATAAAGTACTCTCTTCATAGGTCTTAAAATACATAACCATATAGATTTACCATATCTATAATAATCAATGGGACATCCATGACATGAACCATAAATGGGAATAGAGAAGTACCTGTGTAGGTTTAGAAGCCGCATAAACATAGATCATGAACCTCTGTCCCATGTGGTTAAACATTACTCCCATGAAGATAACAATGACGAACTACACAAGTGGAGTCATTCTACTGAGATCTTCTGCAGTCTCTTACTCTAGGGTTTTCCCTCTTTCTGTGCACTTGCTCTTATGAGAAAGCTGTGCTCCCAAAACTATTAAGGCATTAAGTAATGGTGTAGGGACCGTCAGTATTATATTTATAATAGAATTCCTAAAACCCTATTACACTCTCACAATGGAAAGAGTTAGGAGTTTCCTAATTAGAGTGAGTCTATTATTGCTTAGGCCCAATGGATCAATCGGTATCAGTTAAGCCCACATAAAAATCCTAACACTTTCTGCTCGTGAGATACAAAGCCAAAACCAAAACCAAACCCAAAGCAACAACTATGGCAATAATTCCAAATGGAACAAAATTTTAGCCAAAACACTCTTACCCATCTCCAAACTGGAATAAAAATCCTAGGAGCAAATCTCATGTAGTTCGGTGGTATTTCCTGTGGCTGCAGAGAACCCAACAGTGACCCGTTCAGGAAGATAATCCCTCAGATCAATCGTATGAGAAAGGATAGGTGAGACTCCATTAATATTGTTATCATTGTAAGATTTTCAATTAGGTGGGCTAGCATAGTCAAAGATTTGTTTCCAAAAATCAGTTTAGTGGTGTTGACTAAAGATGGAGTAAGCAGAAAGAATCCAATATTATTGGTAAGTGATTTCTATGGAGATATTGGATTCTATTAGCACACCTTAATGGTATGAAATATTTATTACTATGTGTGGACCTAAGGTATTGTTTCCTTAATGGGGAGGAAACCCTAATTTTATTGCAGGGTTGGTGCCTACCCTCACCCCTATATATA
>NW_024868574.1:58844-58945 GCF_013358625.1 Macadamia integrifolia | reverse complement strand
TGGAAAGTTAAATCCAAACTGGACCAAAAACCAAAACCAACTCGGTTACAAATCGATTTAAGAAACCGAAGATAAACAGAAACCAAACCGCACTGAAACCA
>NW_024868574.1:18893-57042 GCF_013358625.1 Macadamia integrifolia | reverse complement strand
AAGTTCATTTTCCTTGTGCTTTATGTTAATGATATTCTTCTTGCCAGCAATAATGTTGATCTTTTGCATAAGACAAAACGATTATTATCAAGTCACTTTGATATAAAGGATCTTGGTGTGGCCTCTTATGTTTTGGGCATTGAGATTTATCGTGATAAGTCTTGTGGCATTCTTGGTTTGTCTCAGAAAGGTTACATTGAGAGGATATTAAAAAGGTTTAATATGTTAGCATGTTCCCTTAGTAAGGCTCCAGTTGTACAAGGGGGCAAATTTGGCAAGTCTCAATGTCCACAGACAGAATTGGAGTGCAATCAGATGAAGAACATACCTTATGCATCTTTTGTTGGTAGTTTGATGTATGCTCAAGTTTGTACACGGCCTGACATTGCTTATGTTGTTAGTGTACTTGGGAGATATTTGAGCAACCCTGGTGAAGCGCATTGGGTAGTTGCTAAGAAAGTCATGAGATATTTGTAAGGCACTAAGGATTTTATGCTTACTTATAGAACAACCGATTCACTTGATGTAGTCGGTTACACTGATGCAGATTTTGCTGGATGCCTAGATGACCTCAAGTCTACTTCTGGATATATTTTTGTGATGGCAGGTGGAGCTATATCTTGGAAGAGTGTCAAGCAGACACTCACTGCATCTTCTACTATGCAAGCTGAGTATGTGGCGTGTTATGAAGCCACTGTTCAAGCTTTATGGTTAAGGAATTTTATCTCAGGGCTACAGATTGTTGAATCTATATCTAAACCATTGAGGATGTTCTATGACAACTCCGCTGCGGTACGTTTCTCTCATAACAGTAAAAGTACTTCAGGATCTAAACATATTGACATTAAGTTTTTTTTGGTCAGAGAGAAAGTTCACGAGTCACATATTACAATGGAGCAGATTGCTACAGAAAACATGATTGCAGATCCTCTTATTAAGGGCTTGACTCCAAAAGTCTTTTAAGGGCATGTCACTAATATGAGACTTGTTAGTTCTTTTGATGCATTTTATTAGTAGGAGTTTTGCTCAATATGTTCGCATTTGACTTTCAGTTTTATTTTATATATATGATGCATTATTATTGTTCTCAAGAATATATATGCATTTTTATGGCCATTTGTTTATGTGTATACACTTATCTATTTGCCTCCTATAGAAAATTGAGGTTATATGTGGTGTATTTACCTGATTCGGTATCTGAGGTTCCAGTCAATACATATACATCCAGTAGCTAGTAAAGCCTCGTTTGATTGAGGTCTAGTGCTAGTGTTGTGGGACATCCGGACCCAGTCCTAATGAACTTCTTTGATTGAAGCTTAAGAGTTTAGAAGACGCTTGTAGTTAATGAGACCTTCGGTATCTGTCTCATAGGGTTCATTTGGTTTTCGAGCCAGGACCAATTTGGAAATAAACATGATGATCACTATAGCATGTTATTTCCATACCACACTTTCATACTGCTCAGCCCAAATCGGTGATGTTATGAGCACTTTGACGTGTGTGGTCTTATATCGCTTTAGATGTAATGATCAATACGGTTGAATGTTTGTAATTCTCATTCGGACTAAGGCATTTGGTTTAAGGTGCACTCCATTCGACACTGTTTTGTTTGTGGCCACATTCAGTTTATCTAAACCGGAAATTCGTTTTAAATAAATTTTAAAAATCTAAAACTTGTGACATATGCTGCCCAAGTGGGAAATTGTAAGATTTTCAATTAGGTGGGCGAGCATAATCAAATATTTGTTTCCAAAAATCGGTTTAGTGGTGTTGACTAAAGATGGAGTAAGTAGAAAGAATCTAATATTATTGGTAAGTGATCTCTATGGAGATATTAGATTCTATTAGCACACCTTAATGGTATGAAATATTTATTGCTATGTGTGGACCTAAGGTATTGTTTCCTTAATGGGGAGGAAACCCTAATTTTATTGCAGGGTTGGTCCCTACCCTCACCCTTATATATAGTTATCACTGACCTATTAAGTGATGCTAACGACCAAAAACAAAAGGGAAAGAGGGTAGAGCAGACCAACATTGATCGTGTTGTACGAGGAGACTACAAGAAGACATTGAGGAGTTCTTATTCTTCAACCATGGATTCAGGTATGCCTAAAACGTGTTTTTTGTAGTGTTTGTCGTGCATGCTTATCGATCTTCATGAATCGTTCTGTATTTATTTTCTATCAATCATAAGTCAAGAAAACACTAAGCAATTTGGAACTTGAATTATAAGTCACCCGAGCACTAGCCTTCCCCGTAGCCTTCTTAATAATGGTATTGCAGGTCACATTCTTCACAAACACGATGGAGTTGATGTTGATACCGATGTGATTGTCATCAGGGTCCCAATCATTCTTCCATGTATCAAACTCCACTACAACTATGGAATTGGAAAAAGAAGTATGTGGTGAGTAGTTAAAAAGACCAAGACCACCACCTGCTATAGAGTTGGAGATGTCTGAATTGCTGATATTAGTGAGGAAGAAAGCAAGTCCATCCCCACGTCCTCTGTTAGGGTTGTCTTTCGACGGATTGATGACGAAGGAGAAATCGGTGGTAAAGTCAGTTAGCTTCCCAGTTTTCTTGTCCCATAGATGAAGTTGTTCACCATATGATGCTCTACCAATGCTGAAATTCGGCAATTGATTTTGTTGATTTATTGTGAGGTCGATGTGTTTGTTGTGGGGGGCTATTATTGGGTCTTGGAAGAGCATGATGGTATGATTCTTCCCATCAAATGAGGATAAGCTGAAATTCAGTGGGGTTGCAAGCTGAGGGATTAATAGCAGAGAGAAATATAAGTATAAGGAGGGTTCAAAGAGAAAGAAAGGGAGATTCCTTATTGAGTTGCATGGAGCCATTGGGAGATATGGGGTTGAAGCCTGAAGCTGAAAAATAATTTGGATATATGATCTCATATGAGAATTGGATCGATAGCAGGCATATGTTCCTAGAACGCACCTAGGATTTGCTCCTGTTGGAGCTACTCGTTTTCGACCTGATGTATTTCTTGTTTCACTCTGTCAAGTCTTCTAGCAATATCTATGGCTGCTCAAAGCTCTTTCTTGCTTCTCTTTGCCAAACTGAAAGAAGCCTCTATTTATAGGCGTTGGAGGCCCAACACCCATTCATCTGAAACTTAATTAACTGTTTGTCTGTATGTTCCCACTGATACCTAAACCTGAATGGCTTTTTTAGCTAGGTCCAATTCCATTCATTTTTGTTGAGGCAATGGGCTATTGGGCTTAGCCTTTTTAGAGTGTAAGTGTGAATTTATAATGGATTATAGTGATTGCTTCACAAACCAAGCCCTGTATAGTTTTCTAAAGGATGAAAGGGATTGCTTCACAAGCCCTTTATACCTTTGTCAATTTGTGCCAATGTTTGCTATTGTGATGGTATGTTTTCTTTTTAACCCTCAATGAACATTCACCTGGTCATTGACAAATCTACGTACAAGTGCTAGTACTAATAAACTCACTTTCTTATATGTCCCTTTCTTATGTCAAAATTGGTGTCTACACCCCAACTATTTAATTAATTAATTAATTTATTTTTTCACATGAGATATGCTTCATGACATTTTAAGAAATTTCTAGCCCAGTGGCAAGTAGATAGATAATTGAGTCTAGCATAAAACCAGAGAAGGATCCTCCTACCCCCAACCTTTCTTAATATAATATAACAGTAATTTAGTAGTTAGTAATAAGTGTTGCTTAGTGAGCCCTTTGCTGGCCACTTGTGGGTCCTATTCTGGCCCTTAATGGGTCCCTTATGAGTCCCAACCTGATCCCAATGTGAATCTTGAGCCCAAAAATAAAGAAATAAAAAAGATAAGAAGAACAAAAAAAAAAAAAAAAAGCAACCTCATTTAGCCGCTTGAGATTTTTGTATGGACCCCTAATCTAATGGATGGACCAAAAGTAGATTGTGTTTGATATGCATTCTCAAAATAGATTCTGGGTCTAGAATGCAAAAAAGAAATTCGTGAGTCCGGAGAAAGTGGTGTAGAAATATCTTTGTTTGTGTTGAGCAATGGAGAACTAGAGAAGACAAAAATTCAAGAAGACAAAAAGGTGAAGGGCTTAATCCATTACCCGCTAGGATTGATGTTGAAATGTCATGTACAAAATTACATCGATGTCATTATAAAGGTTGAAGTTTCATATATGATTTTTTTTTTTTTTTGGTTAATCATATATGAAATTACATAGACGTTCTCAAAAATCATTTCCCTTTATTTAATTTATTCTTTAATTATTACTTATAAGTTGAAATATACTGTGAATTGATTATTCTATTTTGGTATTATAAAATATTCTTTAATCATATTTTTATAATCGGACCTAAGAAAATAAAATTTAAATATCCGTATCTACATCAGATTAATTTTCAAATGGATTCAGATAGTTTTCATAAATTGACTTTTTGAAGATAAATTTCTTTAAACGGATACAAACATGAATCAAATACAGATTTTTCAACTATCCATTTACAACTACTTCTTACTTAAATTAAGCCTCAACCATTCTCTAGATTTCACTCGACCTCTACTCTAAATTATTCATTACTGTTTTCTCCGTTGAACAGAAATTTGCAATGTTTATATCAAGTCTATTTTGATTCAAATTCCAAAACTGAAACAATATGGCTCAAAGAGATAGAGAAAATGAAAAGATAAAATTTTAAATTCCAAAATCCCTTAAAACTACAAATAATGGATTGCGGGAGCTTATTCGATCACGAAAAGAACCAAAATAGTAAATATAGAAAATGAAACGAACCAACTTCGTTTTTGTAGGTTGGTCTTGTCTATAGCTCTTTCGTTGTGCCTATGTCGCTTTAGGACGTTGGTTGACAGGTACAACCTTTGTAACTTCATGATATACCTAGGGCCCGCTTGATAACGTTTCAAGAAATGCGTTTCTGTCGTTTCTGTTTCCAGAAACAGCAGAAACAGAGCAAAATGCGTTTGATAAAACTTTTTCGTTTCACTTATTTTTAGAAATAGAAATAGAATTTTTTACTTATTTATGGTTCAAGAAACGACCCAGGCCGCCATTTTTGGAAACGACTTGTGGCAATTCTTTCACTGGTTACCATCGACTTCTAAAAACATGACTTATCAAACACCTTCAATTCCGTTTCAGTTTCTAGAAACAAAAATTTATGTTTTTGCCGTTTCTTGAAACAAAAAGGGCAGAAACGTTATCAAACGGGCCCCTAGTTGTCATTATCTATGGTTGTCTGTGAACAGAAAAGGAAAACTCTACTTCAGATGGCACATGTCTTCCAGTTTTTTTTTTCATCTATTCTTCTCGGATGACTGATTTTGAATTTGTATTTTTTTCCCCAATGAATAGTTCCTCTTCGTTAAAAAAAAAAAGAATAAAAAAATCCTAACTTACATCTGAAAGTATAAAATAAAAAAATCAAATAATGAATAGAATTAATACTACATCACCAATCTACATGGGACAACTAAGTGGATCACTCTTAGCTAGATATTTTACAAAGGGAACCGACCATCCATAATTTCCATCTATGAAGGGATAAGGGGCTTGTCCAAAGATTCATCATTGTGGCATCTTTAAAGAGGGTCAAATTGACCACATTAAAGGTATTGACTGACCTTATTGTCCCTTCATGTGGTTCAAGTTGAGCCACGACGATAATATAAATCACATATTCCATCTTACGGTGCCAATCTCAGCTATAATATTGAGACGTTAAGGCAATGCTTTTTTTTAGATGTAGATTCTTTCTTCTTTCCGTTTTTTCTTATAATGTCCATTTAATAAATAAAAAAAGTTTTCCGACACCAGTTGCTTTAATAAAGAGTTAAAGCAGTGTGAAGTGCATGATACCAACAAACTTTCAACTAATTTTGAGGCTGATGGCTGTTTATTGGGAAATTCAGGCAGGGCAGGTATATGTGGTGTTTTTCGTGATAGTAACTCTGAGGTTAAATGTAATTTTAGAATTATGATAGGTGTTAAGACTAATTTTGAGACTGAATTTTTGGCTGTGATGGAAGGTTTGGAACAGGAAAAAACCATGGGTGTGCAGCGACCTTGGGTAGAGTGCGATTCGGTCGCCGTGGTCTTATTACTCTCAAAGCGAGTGGTGCCTTGGATTTGTCATCAGAGGTGGTGTAGTTTGATTCCTTTCTTGGACTCAATAGAATGGAAAATCACCCATTGTTTCTAAGAGACAAAGTTGATCGCGGATTTCCTTGTTAAGTCTGCAGCAAAATATAATATTTCTGATCCAATCATTTCTTGCCAACTTTGGTTAAAATGGATTTAGAAATGGACACTCTAAAACGTCCCCGTTACCGTTTGGTCTAGTGTTTTTTCACTTATTTCTGGCTTTAGAGAATTTTAGGTTCTTTTCCCATCTGAGGCAATGCCGAAGGTGGGGAATTTTGCCTAGTTCTCTCTAGTCTTTGCAGCACTTTTAGTGCATGTAATTTTTATTTTATTTTTTCATTTTTTCTCATGTATATCTTTTTCCCTTTTTTTTTTTTTAATACAAATGATATTCTAGCAAAAACAGAAAAACAAACTTTCAACTAGTACTGATTTGAGTAGTCATTTTGGAAACTCACTTCGACTTTCTGAGTTAAAAGAGTAATTGGTTCAAGACTCAAGGTCTATAGATGTGGTTAATGAAGCGGGTTTTATGGGCGAACCAGTCCTAGGGTATCTATGGACACTTCACGTATTTAATATTTCACGTAATAAGCTTTATGGGGTTGAGATTTTGTAAAGAATTAGATCCAAAGGTTTTTTGTTAATTATATGTCAAGTTTCAGCTCAATTGGAGTTGTTTAAAATAAAATTTCAAGACTCCTAAGAAGGTGCATTATAATACTTCAATTAAAAAAAAAAAAAAAAGAAAAAAAAGGGAAAAATATAGGAATGAAATTAAGTTTGGAATTTGGAAATTAACAAATCTTGACCAGTCTTTGAATATTCAATTGTCAGAATTGTTGAGCTACTTTATTACATATCCCAATCAATTAAGGAGAAAGAAAAGTATTATAATGCACCTTATACTGGTTTTTTTTGGGAGGGGCAGTGAGAGGTTGTTCAATAGGAAACAAAAGTATGACTTTCAGTTTGAGAAATTCTCTGCTTTGTGTAAGAAGTCACTGTATTAGGTTTGCCCCTTATTTTCTTTACTTAACGGATTGGAAAATCTAAGTAGATGTTCTTGATCATTTTGTGTTTCTCTTTACTTGTCTAGGGCTTGTGACTCTTGGTGGCATCTCGCCTTGTATTTTTCTTCCCTTGAGTTTTGATATATTTATTCATTCACTGACATATCGAAAAAACTTCTCGATTGAGAGAGGGGAGAGTAACTCTCCAGCGGGCGAGAAACGCCTTGGGCACGCCCAAGACCCCGGCGGTGATCATAGAAACAGCGGTCGACAGGCCTTGATTACTGATTTCATGAGGCCTGTCCTGCTATCCACGGTGATGGATAGACCTGCAGTGCTGCCACCAAGGCCCTCCTTCTCAACGGTGGTGGGAAGAGGATTGCCAGAGGTGGATGATCTCCCTGATCCTATCCACACTGGATCCCTAACCAAGGTGGTTATTCCTCAGGAGGCAAATGAGGAGCGACTGCAGTGGTTTCGTTTTTCCTTAATCAGTAAAGCGAACTTTAGATTCATATCAATGGATTTTATAAGAAAGGAGGCAGCAAACTCATGGAATCTGAAAGGAAAGGTGGCTCTATCGGAGATGGGGAAAGGAGTCATCCTTTTTCAATTTCAACTAGAAACAGACATGACCATGATATGGTGCAGAACCTCTATCAAGGTTGGAGGGCAACATGTCATTTTCCAAAAATGGAGACAGGATTTTAATATTCATGAAAAATAGATTGATAAGAAAATGGTCTGGATCAGATTTCCTGATATTCCTTTAGAATACTGGCATGAGAAAATTCTCCTTACTATGGCTATGGCAACGGGTCGTCCCATGGACATCAACAAGCACACTCGCGTAGTTACAATGGGAGGTGTTGCAAGAATCCAAGTTGAGATGGAAGTCAGTGCTAGCCGTGTTGATGAGATACATGTTGAGAGAAGGGTACCAGGCTCCCATGAGATCTTCTTGTTCAAACAAGTTATATTCGAAGACAGCTTGGGACTTTGTTGGTTCTGCAAAAAGGCAGGCCACTCAACCTCTGACTACAAAATTAGGAAATCAGTGGAGGAGAAGAAAAAATCCAAAACACATGTGACTCTTGGAGTGGTGTATGTACATGACGCCAATGCCAAGGCTTCCCATGCGCCTTTTGTCAACAATGGTGATGACGGCCACCTCAACAATGGTGATGATGCTACCGTACAGCAGGGAGAGGAGACCGGCAGTAGCAGGGTTGCGGACTCAATTGCACCAAATATAGAAATTAATGTAGGGATGGAAACCTCACGATCTCCTTCCTTATCAGGAGAGAACGTGAATTTGAATTCAAATTCACTTCCTAACCAAGAGAACGTGGGGTCCATATAGATTCTCCTTCCTATCTCAAGTGAGAGACACCCAGATTTGGGGAGTGGCCGTTCCCCTATAATACAAACTCCTCTAGATAATGGGCATCCAGTGCACAGCAACAAGGGGAGACTATCACATGTAACGGATTTGGTATCTAATCCTAGATCAACCCACCAGGAAAATCATACGGCTGAGAATATCATTTCATCTATTCCTTGCATATCTCTATGCGGAGGGGCTGTGGAGGTGCACCATGAGGAGATAGAAATGGCTAATAAGCTGGATGAAGCCGCTGAATCCAAGTTACATTATGCCTGAAGAAACAAGAAAGGGACGAACAATGTGTTGCAGGCCAGAAGGTCTGATCGACTTGCAACCCAAAAAAATAATTCATGAAGATTCTCTTCTGGAATGTGAGAGGCATCAAGAAGGCCTCAGTGCGGATGGCTCTGAGGAAAATTGTAGGAGATAATGACCCAAACTTTCTCTGCCTGGCTGAACTGATGATTGATGTGTACAAGTGCCCAGCTCACTTCTTCAGCAAATTGGGCTTTGAAGCAGACGTCATCTACAACATCAGAAGAGATAAAATTCCAAATCTATGGCTGCTCTGGAAGCGAGGTATTCCTAAACCCTCGATTTTTTCTAGTTCTGATCAGCAAATTTTAGTTAATGTAGATTGGAAAGAAAATTTATTATGATTTCATCCATTCATGCTAGCAATTTTAGAGCTATTAGAAGGGAGCTCTGGATGGATCTTGAGGTAGTGTTGATATTGGCTGACCCATGGGCTGTGGTTGGTGATTTCAATGCCACCCTTCAATCTAATGAAAAGAGGGGTCTTGGTACCTTTAACCTCGGCTCTCCCAGGGGTCTTGAGACTCATGTAAATTGATAAAACTAGCATCTCAAGGGCCAAAATTCACTTGGACCAATAATTGAAGAAGGGGCAATGTCTCTGCAATTCTCAATAGAGGATTCTGTAATGATGAATGGCTGAACACCTTCCAGG
This sequence comes from Macadamia integrifolia, assembly GCF_013358625.1. Taxonomy (NCBI): domain Eukaryota; kingdom Viridiplantae; phylum Streptophyta; class Magnoliopsida; order Proteales; family Proteaceae; genus Macadamia; species Macadamia integrifolia. The sequence continues at coordinate 47,517 of NW_024868574.1, read as the reverse complement.
ATTGTTCTCAATTGGTCCTTCCAAGGGATTTTTCTGATCACAACCCAATTCTTGTTCTCTCTGAAGCTTGCCCTAGACCTGCTAATTGTCCTTTCCGCTTTCATAAGTTTTGGATAGAGCACCCTGATTTTTTGAAGAAAGTTGCTAATTTGTGGAGTCATAACATCTGCGGGCCGCCATCTTATATTCTTGCCTAGAAGCTTAAAATGTTGAAGCCGATCATTGAAATCTGGGCTAGGGAAAATTTTCCAAACTTTGAGATTGAACGGTCAGAACGAGAGAGGCTTTGGACCAGATTCAATCTCAAATTGAGTTGTAGGGAATGGATGACTCTCTCTTCGGCCAAGAAGCTGATGCAAGATCTGCCTATTTGGTTGCTATGAAAAATCATGAAAAATTATGAGCTGAAAAGTCAAGGACTAGATGGCTGAAGGAGGGAGATCGTAACTCCAAGGTTTTTCATCTCTACACAAAAATCAAGAGAGCCAAAAATACTATTCGAAGAGTCAAAAAAATTGATGGGTCTATAATTTTTGACAGAGATGATATAGCTTGCAATATGTCCAAATTCTATGAAGATTTTCACAAGGGAGTTCTAGTGACAGATCATCTGGATTTACTCGATGCTATCCCAAGGCTTATTGATGAGGTGGATCTTTTATCTCTGGATGTGATCCCAGGTCCGAATGAGATAAAGCATGCAGTGTGGGATTTGGACCCTGACAGTTCTCCAGGGTCAGATGGCTATCCTGGATTTTTCTTTCGATGTTGTTGGAATACTATTTCTAGAGATTTTGAAAGAGCAGTGAGTGATTTTTTTACTTATGGATTGATGCCACCGGGTAAGAATAACAACTTATTAGTTTTAATTCCCAAAATTAATGGGGCTGTGTCTCTTGACAAATTCAGGCCTCTTTGCATGGGTAATTTCTTCTGCAAAGTTATATCTAAAATCCTCGCAACTAGATTGTCCTTCCTCCTCCCTAGACTAATCTCAGAAGAATAGGGAGCTTTTCAGAAAGGGAAACTTATTTATAACAACATTGCCTTGGCATCCGAGCTGGCGAATATTATGCATTCTGCTACAAGAGGTGGCGGGTTAGGAGCAAAAATTGATATTCAAAAAGCCTTTGACACAATTTCTTGGCATTTTATTCTAAAAGTCCTAAAAAAATTTGGGTTTTCCAATATTTGGCTGAAATGGATTTCCCAAATCCTATCCACTTCCAAAATTTCCATTCTGCTAAATGGAGGCCCAGTTGGCTACTTCGGAGTTGAACGGGGGCTTCGCCAAGGTGACCCCATTTCTCCAATATTATTTATTATTGCTGAAGAAGTTCGCTGTAGAGGTCTGAAGCATCTTCCCCATAGAAAGGAAATCAAAGCCTTAAAAGGCCCTCGAGGTGTGTCTGCTCCTACCCATCTTCTCTTCGCTGATGATATTTTTATTTTCATAAACGCATCTAGCAATTATGTCAGAAACCTGAAGAATTTTATCAGAAAGTATCAGGAGTTCTTAGGGCAGGTAGTGAACTTGGAAAAAAGCAAGCTATTTATGGGTCCAATATCTTCTTCAAGAAAATAGGCTATTGTGGAAACAATGGGAATCCCAGCGTGTAAATTCCCCACAAAGTACCTCGGCGTGGAAATTTTCAAGGGTCGAGTAAAAAACCAATATATGATGCCTGTTTGGACAAGATCAAAGACCGTTTATTAGGCTGGAAAGGAAAGACCCTCTCAATGGCTGGTCGAGTTCAGTTAGTTTGATCAGTTATATCAAGCATGCCAGTGCATAATTTCTCGATATATTGGTGGTCGTCTTCTATGATTGCACAAATGGAGAAGTGGATGAGAAATTTTATCTGGATAGGAGACATTGACTCTTCAAAGGTTGTGACTGTCAAGTGGGATCAGGTTTGCAAGCCTATTGATGGAGGAGGTTTGGGGATCCGCAGGATGAGAGACGTAAATATTTCCTTGCTTGCTAAGCAGGCATGGAACATAAAGCATGGGGAATCAAAATTTTCAAGCTTCTTCAAGGCTCGGTTTTTGTCAAAAGGACAGCCTAAAAAACTTATTAGGCCCTCTTCAATTTGGCCTGGCATCCACAGAGTGTGGCCTTTCATATCTAGTAGGGAGAGATGGATAATAGGAAATGGAAAAAAAAATCAATCTCTGGAATGACATCTGGATGGGGGAAGCATCTATAGTGGACATCTGTGGCAGTGCCCTCTCCCCGCTCATCAACTCCAAGACTAAGGTCTCTGAAATAATATCGGATGGCAGATGGAAAATTCCTGAAGTTCACTCTGAAGCCCTTAAGAAGGTTTTCTCTAATGCAAAAAAAATTAGAATTCCTCAGGCCGACATGGATGATCGCTGTCTCTGGAGTGGGACCTCCTCTGGTGTGTTTTCTTCCTTCTCTGCGTGGAATGAAATAAGAAAGAGAAATCCCAAGATCCCTTGGTTGTCTCTAGTTAGGAACAAATACCTTCAACCTCGGCAATCAGTTTTTGGGTGGCGGTTGATGCATAGGAAACTTCCCACAGACGATAATATTATCCTTAAAGGCATACCCCTGGCCTCAAAGTGCTGCCTTTGTGGATTAGATGCTGAATCCTTCAACCATATATTCTTACACTGCTCCTTCTCCATGGAAATTTGGGAAAAAATACTTGGAGTGTTTTGGTATAACTTGGCCTAGGCCTATTGATCTTCATCAGTTATCCCAGTGGTGGGTGAGAAAAAGAAGAACTCTTTCGATGAAAGATGTTTGGTCCATAGGACTTGTGGTGATTTCAGACAATATTTGGAGAGAAAGAAATATCAGATACCATGATGATACTCATCACTCTTTCGTCCAAATTTTTGAAAAAATTAAGCGGGACATTCAAGATGCCAAGTGTGAGATTCAAGATACCTTTTCAGTCTGAAAAAGATTTGGACGTTATTTTTCTTTTTTCCGACTCTAGTTGTTAGTCTATTGTAATTGGGTTTCTTTTCCCTGCTGATGGCAATGCTGAAGGTGGGGTCAAAAATTTCCTTTGATATCTCTATTCCTTTTCCTCATTAATAAAATCTCTTGAGCCTTTAGTGAAAAAAAAAAGGAGAAAGAACTAGAGCTCTTTGGTTGAGGTTGTTTCCTTTTGTGTGAAATTGGGCAACGAGAGAGAGAGAGAGAGAGAGAGAGAGAGAGAGAGAGAGAGAGAGAGAGAGTGAAGTTTACAAGTCTCTTGTAGATGGCTGCGAGAGCTCTGCCCGTGGTAAGAGCGAATGGTGATGAAGACGACGATGAAGGTGGTGCACGAGAGGATTCGGACAGAGGTCCTCCTCCTCAAAAGGTGGGGAGAGAAGGTCCTGATACTATGAGAATAAAAAAATCTTATGCAAAGGCAGTTGGGAACACATCATGGCCCGTTATCAATTCTCTTTCAAAACCGATTCAGGCAGGGGAGACTAGAAGGATCATCATCCCACAACAGGATTACGAATCCAAACGGAAAGCTTTCTGATTTTCTCTCATCAGGAGGGTGGATTTCAGATTGATCTCTTTAGATGTGCTGCGTCAGGAAGCAGCAGAGAAATGGAATCTTAGTCAAAGGGTTTCTATGCGCCCTCTTGGGAAAGGATATGTCATCTTCCAATTCCAATGCGAAGGAGACAAGGCAGCAGTCTGGAGAAGAAGTCCTATGAGGATTGGTTCTCAACTCATTCGTTTCCAACATTGGAAACCAGATGTTAACATCCATGCCAAATAGTCCTGGTCAAAACTGATATGGATTCGATTTTCGGATCTACCATTGGAGTATTGGCATGAAAATGTGTTCCTTTCGATAGCAAAAGCGGTGGGGAGACAGGTTGCTTTGGATCGTCACACCAAGCAAGGCCTGATGGGTCACTTTGCTAGGGTGTTAGTCGAAATGGATACCTCTGAATTAGATTCTCGCATTGAAGAGGTTCAAGTGGAATGATTTGAACATGGAACTTCTTAGGTCTTTGGTTTGAGGCAAAAGGTCCTATATGAAGACACCTTCAGTCGTTGCGGATTCTATAAGAAGTTGGGTCACACTGTGGGAGAGTGTAGAATCAAGAAGAAGGAAGAAGAAAAATAGTCATCAATAGACAGATCGGCCTCTGTTCCTGGTGTAGTTTACTTGGAAGATGGAGTCGAATCGGCCCAAGTCAACTCCCCATCTCCTAGAGCGCAAAACTTGGTATCTCCCCCATGAGATACTCTTCCCAAAAATGCGCCATCACCTGCCAATCACGAGGCTGATAAGGAGGGAGAAATCCAAATCGTTTTGGACTCTCCTAATTGCACTCTAGTGATTTTAGGAAACTCTGACTCTCCTGATAAGGATGGAAATTCAAATCGTATATTTCACAATTTGGGTCATGCCCATGAAGATGGATCCGGGTCTGAAACGGATCAGGGGTTCCAAAGACCCAACCGAGGATGAAGATGGAAATTCCATTGACTCAAAAGAATTACTGGAGGATGATTTGCTGAGGACTTGAACACCTTCAAGGATCTGCCACCCAGACCAAGAAGAGACGTGGCTTCCAAACCTCACGGAGGTGGAGGGACAATAAGTGGAGGCGGAGGGACCTCATGAAAATAGAGGTCCAGGTAGATTTAATCAGAGCTCTGTGGTGGAGTTCCAGGGTATGGTGGATTTGTGCCAATTAATTTCTTTTCCCTCTCTGGGAAAGAAATTTACTTGGACAAACAATCGTAGGAGAGGCCATGTTGCTACAATTCTTGACCGATCTTTCAGCAATAGGAAATGGATTGAAAGATTTAACACCATTTCCCAACGAGTTCTTTAGTCTACAGTTTCAAATCATGCCCCCCTTCTCATCCTCTCTGATGTGATTCCAAGACCTGCTAATGTTCTATTCAGATTTCACAATTTCAGAATGGAGGATGACATCTTTTCAGTGGTCAAAGATACCTAGGATTGTTAGATTCATGGTAATCCAATTTTTGTTCTCAGTCAAAGACTGAAAAAAGTTAAGATGGCCATCAGGCCCTGGGTGAAACATGTATTCCCTAATTTAAACTCTGAGATGGAAAATGTTGCTGCTGACTTGAAATCTGTTCAAGATGTTATTGAGACTTTAAGGATGATAGAAGAATTATTTGACAAAGAAGCTGTCGCCAAAACTGCCTATCCCAAAGCCTCTCAGCAACATGCTCTGCTATGGTCTAAAAAAAGCCAAACAGAAATGGATGTAAGATGGGGACCGAAATTCCAAATTCTTTCACCTCTCTATGAAAATTAGAAGGGCAAGAAATCAGATTAGATCTCTGCAGAAAGAAGATGGTTCCTAGACCTCTAATCAGCAGTCCTTAAAGTCTTACATCTCTAGTTACTACGAGTCTTTCCACTGTGCTGAGCAGGTGACCCACTATTGGGAGCTTTTGGACAATATTCCCCAACCATTAGGGGATGAAGACAATTCTATTTTAATTGCTAATCCTTCTAGGGAGGATATTTCCAAAGCTGTCTGGGATCTTGACCCCAATAGCTCGCCAGGTCCGGACGAATTCCCATGTACATTTTTTTGCCATGTCTGGAATATTATAAGCTTTGATTTTTTAAGAGCAGTGGCTCATTTTTTCAGGGTGGGTAAATTCCCTTTAGGAGTTAACAACTGTTTTGTTACCCTTATCCCCAAGCTCTCTGGAGCTCACTCCTTGAAAATTTTCCGCCTTATTTGTATGGGGAAATTTTTCTACAAAGTCATATCCAAAATCATTGTCTCCAGACTATCTCTATTTCTTCCCAGATTAATTTTTGAGGAATAAGGAGCCTTTCAACAGGGCAAGGTTATTTCATCCAATATTGGTCTGGCCTTCGAGCTAGCAAATCTTATGTCCTCTACAGTTAGGGGGGGGTGCATGGGGATAAAGTTTGACGTCCAGAAATCCTTTGACACACTTTCTTGGGATTTTCTTTTTTCTACCCTTCGCAAGTTTGGATTTTCTGATCTTTGGATTTCATGGATCCATGAGATTCTCCTCTCTTCCAAAATTTCCATTATAGTTAATGGTGGTCATGTTGGGTTCTTTGGAGTGGGTCGTGGTCTTTGCCAAGGCGACCCGAATTCTCCTATCATATTTATATTGGCTAAGGAAGTTCTCTGTAGAGGTCTAAAGAATTTTTTTGATACGGGAAAATTAAAGGCTCTTCCCGGTCCTAGAGGAGCTCTCATTCCCTCAGATCTTATGTTCACTGATAACATATTTATCTTCATAAACACATCTACTACTTATGTTAGAAATCTACAAAGTTTTTTATCCAAGCATTAGGAATTTTCTAGGCAACACATTAACTTGGATAAGAGTAAGTTATTCTTCGGGAAGGTGGCACCCCATAAAAAGCAGTTCATCTCTGATCTCTTAGGTATTCCCACTGCCAGACTTCCAACAAAATATTGGGAGTAGAAATCTTCAAAGGCCGTTCCTCTTCTTCTTATCTTCAGCCTATGATAGATAAAATCAAGTCAAAGCTGGCAGGTTGGAAAGAAAAATTACTCTCCCTAGCTGGTAGGGTGAAGCTTGTCAGATCAGTGATTTCCAGTCTCCCCATCTATAATTTTGCAGTGTATTGGTGGCCTCAATCCTCCATTTATATGGTAGAGTGATGGATGTGGAATCTCGTCTGGTTTGGCGATGTTGAGAAGTAGAAAAAAATTGTTGTTAAATAGGACAACATTTGCAAACCAAAGCAAGAGGGTGGTCTGGGAATCAGGCGTATGCGTGATGTAAATAAAGCGGGCTTGTGCAAACTAGCCTGGAAAATCAAGTATGGCAGCTCCATTATGAGTAAATTATTCAGGGCTAGATTTGTGAATGCGGATGGTTCCCTGAAGTCTGGCTATAAGTCGTCCTCTATCTTCTCTAGGCTGAAGAAGGTTTGGAACTTCATCTCTTAATCTGAAAGGTGATCACTTGGTAATGGGGGAAAAAATTAACTTCTGGCATGACAGATGGCTACAAGGAAGGTCTCTAGCTGAGAACTCCAATCTGAATCTGTCTCTGTTTACAGGTTCGCATCTGAAAGTGGCAGATTTTATTGTTGATAAGCATTGGAACTTCCTTTCTGTTACCTCGATGTATCTAAAAGGCTCATTCACTAAAGCTGCCCAGATTATTATTTCGAACGATAATGATGTTTGCCATTGGGTGCTGACCCCCTCTGGAGCTTTCTCTTCTTTATTGGCGTGGGATGAAATATGGTAGAGAAACCCCAAGGTGGCATGGTATTCTCTAGTTTGGAAGTCTAAAATCCTACCTCGCCAAGCAGTCTTTGGTTGGCGAAGTTCGGAACTGTGGAATCCACTTGCCCTCAAGATGCGATCTTTGCGGTTCTTCAGATGAATCCTTTATTCACCTATTCTTAAGGTGCACTTATGCTTCTTTTCTGTAGCACAAATTCTGTGATTTATTTGGTATTTCCTGGCCTTCTCCCTCCTCTATTGAGGAGCTCTTCACATGGTAGAAGCGCAAAGCCAAGCAGGTCTCCCTCAAAGAAATATGTAATCGTGGGGTCATTCTTCTTCCTTATCTCCTATGGATGGAAAGAAATGTAAGAAGAAATGATGGCTTACTCCATCAGCCTCAGGAAAGTTTCTCTATTATCCAACGTGAGATGAGATCTCTTTCTTGGACTTTCACTGGGAAATCTTTCTTGGTTTCAGATCTCTTATGTGCCAGGCGCATCGGTGTTACCATTCCCTCTATTAAGCGAAGTGAGCCAATGTAAGTATTTTGGTGTCCACCTCAAGATGGCTGGGTTAAACTTAACACTGATGGATGCTCCCTGGGAAATTCGGGCAGGGCAGGTATAGGTGGTGTTCCTAGGAACAATAAGGCGGAGATCATATCAAGCTTTAGGGAAGCAATTGGTGTCAAAACAAATTTTGAAGCTGAAATTTATGCAGTAATTTCAGGTATAGAAAAAGCAAGAGATTGTGAGATTCAAAATCTATGGATTGAAGTTGACTCAGTGGTAGTGGTTCTTCTTCTTCTTTCTAGAGGTCTAATCCCATGGTTTGTCTTCCAAAGATAGAGAGGGCTTTAGACCTATTTACAATCAACTGTTTGGGAGATTTCTCACTGTTTTCGCGAAGGAAATGCCATTGCAAATTTCCTCGCAAAATCAGCAGCAAAGTTGGACACTTCAGACCCTGTCACATCTTGGCCTCCTTTGATCTGTATGGCCCTTGAGCAGGACGCGAGTTCGATCCTCGCTATAGATTCTTGTAATTTTTGGGGGGTTGATTTTCTTAGGGCCTTTCTCCTGTTGATGGCAATGCTGAAGGTGGGAGTCTAGCTTTGAGTTAATCTTTGCCTTTTTATTTCTCATCTTTGTACATTATTTTTTCTTCTTTCATTTTAATATAATCAAGATCTCTTAGCGGGAAAAAAAAAGGGTCAAAATTGCCACATTATTTTCAACCTGCATGGAACAAATAGGTGGGTCATCCATACGCATACTCAATGGATGGGAACATCCATGGAACCTATTTTTCATCCACTAAGGGGTTATGCACTTGTCAAAAGATTTCTTATGGTAGACTAGTTTTCATGTTTGCTGATGATAATGTCGAAGGTGGATAAGTAGACTAGTTGTAGTTTGGGTCTGCAGGACAACTTTTTCTCTTATAATTCTTATAATATTTTATTAAAATATCACTGTTGACTTAAAAAAGAAAATAGTTATGCTATAAGATGGATCAAGTGGGCTGTAATTTTTTTGGATTAAGTGAACCTTAGGTCCTTTCACTTATGTTAAGTTTCAAAGCCAGAATTGATAAGTGTCAAAATAAAGTAATATAAATTTAAAAAAGAAGGAGATGGTGCATTACAATACGCATCCAACGAATGCGATACGTAAAAAAATATTTAATTAAACCAAAGTTTGAAATTTGACACATTTTTCGCTACAAATCAATATATAAAATAAAAATGAAAAAAATGGAAGATGACAAATTACAGCCCAAAAGGCCACTTAAACAGGAAGAGAAATCGAAAGGTCTTGCCCCACCTTCGACATTGCCATCCCTAGGGGAGAAATAAAAGGAACTTAGCCTAAAAAAGAAAGAAGATCTAGAAAAATTTATATCGAGGACACATGAGGGCATCCTTTTCCAATTCCATCCGAATTACAGCAGGCCAAGATGCAATAGGATCTGAAGTATCGTGTGCTGCTGCTAATTTGGCTAGAAAATCTACTACTGGATTGGCTTCGCAATAGCAATGGTGATCTTCCATTCCACCAATTGTAAAAAGCAAGAAAGATTTCTTAATCTTAGAAATCTGATACATACTCAATCTAAACCATTCATTATATATTCGCTGAAATATTCACATTCACACACATGATAGAAATAGGTGGCCATCTAAATCTCTTCAAATATGCTGCTGATCCCACTGGGTCATGTACACGAGACTAAGTGGAAAAAAAAAAAAAAGCAAAAGATTTGTCAAAAACAAGTATACCCAAAAGGAAAGAGTAGACTTAAAAGTGCCCATCTACCACCTTCCATCGTCTTCTTTCTTGTATAGAAAACTTTACAAGTCTTCACAGCACAAAAAGATCTTCGCCCACTGGCTTTTTCCATTCCTTTTCTTCTTCTAGCATAGGACAAGGCTCACGCTCACACGCTATTACGTATAACATAAGGGAAAAGGTAAGGCATACCTAGCTTGTGCCACGTTTCTCTTGTTTCTTTTCGGAAATGACTTTCAAGCCTTTTCAGGGTTGAGCCGCAAACTCTAAGAAAATTAATGGCAGTGTTAGTGTGAAGCGGAAATTAATGCCAGTGTTAGTGTGAAGCCGGTTTTACCTGATGTGGCTTAATAATTCAACTCTGTAGGATCTTTTACTTTTATACAAGGGATATAGGTAAGGAAACCAAATATCTTCTAGATAAATTATGCAAAGTCAAAGTAAAGAAATTTTCATTTTTAAAAATTTAATAAATAATTTAAGAAAAAGATGGAAAATGTTTTCTATAGGGAGAGTGTAACCCTGCACCTAAATAATTAAACAACATTTTTTAGGGAAAAAATGATTTTTTAACACAAAGGAAAAATTACGGTTTCAGCACAAAACATCATTTCTAGAATAGAAACATTACCCAAACGCATCCTAAGTTCATAAGCCAGCAAATTGGTCCCTCCACAAATGCAGTTCAATTTTGATCGTATGATTTGATCAACTTTTGATCAATTGTTGTTGCAAAGGTGGATTATGGAGAAGAATCTAAAACCGGGCAGATTTGGAAGAACTCACACGAAATAGAGGCGTCTCTCACTCCCATCTGTTGGCCTGAATGCTTGGATCCCTTTCTTCGGCTTTTCCTTTCCACCTTGAATGTCAACTCTCGGCTCCCATTAAGGTCCAAGTCCAGGTCCAGCTCCCTCTCCCTTCACTCAAAAGCTCCCCACCATCCTCCTCCACCTCCTTGTAGCACTTCCCCCAACTCTATCTGAAGTACTTCTCTGAATCGCTGTCACGCCCCATTCACATAGAACCGGACCGGTGACTGGGTTATCTCCGGGTAACCCAAAACCACCTGGATCATCTGATACTGTAACCACAACACAGGTAATCAACGGAATACAATAATGTAATACAATGGAAGACTTGTCATAAATGAATACTTGTAATTCCCCATTGACTATTGATACCCAAATTGTTATACATAGTATAATTACACGTGGGCCTGTAGGCATGATATTTACACAAGAAATAACAATTTAACTATTGAGAGCACAAAATGGGAATATACCAAAAGAATAAAAAAGAGTACAAAGAATAGAATCTGTCACTGTTGTCCTGCACCACAACCCTGACACAGACAACCGTCACTGTGATCGAATTCTTTGGGGATCCACCAATCTCCCATTGGAGTTTCGTCAGTGGGACACGGCATGGGTTCCTCTACAGAATATCCTGCAAAATCATCTAAGAAAAGGTGTGTACACGAGTGGTGAGCTCACTAGTTCAGTAAATGGAAAGAAAGACGCACACAAGCAAATGCAATTCAAATGATACTATATGCATGAAATTCATTTTAATCCTATTCCACCTAAACAATCATTACTAGGTCATAGGTAACGTGCTACTCACAACTACAGTGCACGTATGCCCTGAGTTTGAGACTCATTCTCTATCCCGCTATATGTCCATAGGGTTGTTGGAGAAGGCCCACCGTGAGCACTCAAAAGAGTAAATCATGGCCGAACCACAGTAGAAATGTAAATCGTGCTTGAACCACAGCAGAAAAGTAAATCGTGGCTGAACCACAGTAGAAATTAAAAGCAGTACGATTGGCCATCTGAATATATCACTAAGCTTTCCAACTATCCTAATGATCAGTCAGACGTACTTCTAACCACCACGACGGTCCACGATCGATGCTTCCCCCAGTGATAATCCAACACATAAACTCCTGTTGGGAAGGGTCGTAGCACGAGGGAATATGAAATTCTAACCACATGCTCCTACATGAGATAATACAACTGCATAGTACTTTCGTGTCCCATTCCACAGTGTACCAATACATTTATTTTCAAGCCGACTATGACATCTAATCTAGAATCCCACACATAATTGGAAAACATCATCATCATAATCCATCATATGATAAATCCATTCTCAAGATTTCAAGCGAGTAATCATGCATATAGAATTTAAGATATATCATGTTCAGTTCTAAATGCATCATTCATTCATCAATCATATGCATGGGAATGGCAATCAGGATGTCAATATAGTCTATGAATGCATAAGATGCAAAAAACACTCCAAAAATTAAGATCAAAGTCCTCTCTCCCTACTTGCCTATTATTGTAGAAGAATCTACACTCGCGGTACGGGTAAGATCCAGAGTGAGAAGATGAGTTTCTCGAAACCTAGCAAAGATAAGGAGTTTAAAAATACATCCAATTCGGGACTATAAATGATGTAGGATATAGACATGACACATATAATAGCGTGAAGAAGGTTGTCGGTGAGTTTGACTTTCATCGAAGCTCATTTGGGCTATAGGTGGATCATACAGATGGGTACGAGAACCCGCCTGTGCAATCTGTTTAGATCGACGGGTCATACTGGTAGGTCTGGCACCCGCCGATGGACCCAGAGGAGACAGGCGGGTCACACTGATAGGTGTGACACCCACTGGTCCTAATGATGAGCACATTTATGTATGAAATCTAGGGTAGTAAAACATGCAAAATTAATAAAACTTATATAAGACGACCAGCCTCCCACACTAAAAAGGTATATCATTCCAACATTGTTGGTTTATCCATGCATACTAGGATGAGCTAGTGCTCAGAATTGGTAGATAGATTGTCACACCCCGTTCACACAGAATCGGGCCAGTTACCGGGTTAACACCGGTTAATCCAAACCTGTCAGGATCATCTGATACAGTATTCCACCACAACATGCACACAACTAAGAAAATGCTCATCAGTTCAGCGGAAGACTTGGTTTACCTGTGAATATTCCTATAATACTTGATACCCAAATTGTAATACAATAGTTAAGTACATGTGGGCCCGAAGGCTTGTTATTTACATAAAAAGAATACAATTTACATATCAAGTACTCAAAGGGAATCATCAAAAATTAGATGGTACAGCTCAGCTCGGCATCAAAGGTAGAGCTCAGCTCGATAGCAAAGGTAGAGCTCAGCTCGGTATCAGAACTGCGGTCCCGCAGCACAGCCCTCGCACGAGCAGTCCGTGCTGTGCTCTAACTCCTTAGGGGCCCACCAATCCTCTTCAGGGAACTCAACTGTGGGACACGACCCGTGCTCTTCAGATGGATGACCTGCAAAATCATCTAAAAGAGGTGCACACGTGGGATGAGCTCACTAGCTCAGTAAGTGAAAAGATGGACCACACAGCAGTCCACACAACAAATCACAACCATATGCACTATATGCTATGCAATACATTTTTAATCACATCCACCTAAGCAACATTACTAAGTCTTTGGTTTAGTGCTACTACAACCACAGTGCGTGTATGCTCCAGGTATGAGCCGCGAACTCCATCCCGCGATACTCCCATAGGGCTGTCGGAGAAGGCCCATCGTGAGTACTCAAAAAAGTAAAATATGCCGACCATCGGCTCTCAACATAAAATAAATGACAGAAATTAAAGGTGCTGACTCCAGCAATTTAAAAGCAGTACGATTGGCCCTCTTGAATATACCACCGAGGTTGCTGACTGTCCTAATGACCAGCCGGACGTAATGTCTAACTGCCACAGTGACCCGACAACCGCTACCACTGCTTCCCCCCAAATGGTAACCCAACACCTTAACCCCTGTTGGGAAGGGTCGTAGCACGGAAAGATGATAATCCTAAACCGCATGCTCCTATATGACAATAGTACGATCGCATAGTGCCACTACGTCACATACCACGGGTCACCAATGCACTCATTTTCAAGCCGACTACAGCATCTAGTCTATTAATGCATCATGCACAATGATATCAACATTCATCACATAAGCATATCATCACTTGGCATTTAGAAAATAAACATAGCACCCATGGCATAACAATGTGAGGATGACCAATCTACATAGCATTTGCATGATGACATGGCTAGTCTAGATACAATTTAAATGAATACCAAACAATGCCTTGAAATAAGGCCAAACATCCTCTTCCCACTTACCTGTAGTGTATAAGGACTCACGCTCGGTACTGATGAGATCTGCTGCGAGAAGCGTAAGATTTGGTGAACCTATCATGAGTGAGCGGGGTTAGCATTTTATCACTTTGGAATCAAATTAACAAGATCCAATGACAAAATCATGTTTAGAATCCTAAACGAAGGTCGCACGTCCGTTTTGGGTCCAATCGGATGTAAAAATCACATTAGGAGCCTCTCGGGTGGGTCGGATAGCCCACCTGTCTGACCCACCAGTCAGACCCAACGGTCCTGACCAACGGGTAGGTTGGCCCACCGGTCTGGCCCATCGGTTGGGCCCGAGGGTCCTGCTAAGACCAGCGGGCAGGGTGGCCCGTCGGTCGGCCCACCGGTTGGGCTCACCGGTTGGGCCCGAGGGTCCAGCCTTCTCAGGCGGGTGCCCTTAGGTGGGCCAAATGGCCCACTGGTCTTGGCGGGAAAATACTATTTCTTCCCAAACTTCCCCCAACCTTTGGGGATTCAAATGGGGCTTTTCCAAACCCATTCTTCAAACATTCAAGGTCTCATAAGATGGTTCTAACTTAGATCTAGGTTAGATTTAAGGAATGGAAAACCATCTTACCTTCTTTGCTCAAGAATTCCTTCAAAACCCCAAAATCACTTCAAATCAACAATGCTTCTCCAACCTTGTAAATACTTCTTCAAATCCTTCAAGATCAACACATAAATCATCTATTAAACCTTAGATTCATCATCTCAAAGGGGATTTACAAGACTTCAAGAAACCCTACCCAAATCAAGGGTTTTACTTGGATATGGTGAAAGTTTAAGGAACCTAGCCTTTGTTCACCTATAAACGTAGCTCTAGTGATGGAGATCACTCTTCCGCCGTCGGAATGGGAAGATCAGGCCTCGGCGCCGCTCAAATCCATCTCTTCTTCCTCTTCCTTCTCTTCTCCACTTATTTCCCTTCTTTTCTCTCTCCTCTTTACTCTTCTCACCAACGTCCGAGTGTCATAAATGAGAAAAGAAAAAAAAGAAAACATAAATGCTATTTATACTTCCTAAAATAACTAAGTAATCACATGGGTGGGTCACTCAGGTGGGTGGATGCGCCCACCTGTGACCGTCCACCTGAGGCCAAAACTTGGTCAACCAATGGGATTTTGACAGAATTCAGCCTTCGGCACGAATCTCACTCTTGGCATAAGATGTAATATATGTATGCGCCATAAGATACGGCTACATACCTGTTTTATCCATAGATGGTCTTATGATATGCGCATATATACGGCTTGGGTACTCTCGTCTGCTATGGCACTGGCTCGGACTTATCTGGCCAGCCTGTGTTTAAGGTCACTCTTGCCATCATGGTCCACAAGGAACCCGCCTTAACTCTCTCCGATTTAGGTCCTATATGGTTAAACCTGGTTAGCCTTTTAATCAGACCGGGGTTAAGAAGTAGGGTATTACATTTACCCCCCCTTTCTGAAAATTTCGTCCTCGAAATTGGTGTACCTGGTTGTTCAAAAAGATGAGGGTACTTGGCTTGGATTTTATCCTCTTTCTCCCAAGATGCTTCTTCAAGTGAATGATTAGCCCATCGCACCTTTACGTAGGAAATAGAGTGGTTGCGAAGGGTCTTCACCTTTCGGTCCAAAATTTCAGCCGGCTGCTCTGTATAGGTCATGTCAGCTTCTAGGTATTCTGGTTCCACGGGTAATACATGAGAGGGATCATGAACGTATCGCTTCAGCATGGATACATGAAATACATTATGAATATCCCCCAGTGAAGGTGGCAGAGCAAGCATGTAGGCTACTGAGCCAACCAGGGCTAAGATCTCAAATGGTCCAATGTATCTTAGGCTCAACTTCCCCTTTTTGTGAAACCTTTGCAACCCTTTAGTAGGAGAGATTTTGAGAAATACCTTTTCTCCTGGATGAAATTCAATGTCTTTTCTGAGGGTGTCTACATAGCTCTTTTGACGGGACTGAGCTGCTTTAATCCGTTCTCGAATAACATCGACCTTGTCACAAGTCATCTGTATCATCTCAGGTCCTAACATTCGACGTTCACCTACCTCATCCCAATACAAGGGAGTTCTGCACTTCTTGCCATATGACGCCTCATACGGAGCCATCCCAATTGTAGCTTGGTAACTGTTGTTATAGGCAAACTCGATAAGGGGTATATATTCTTCCCAACTACCACACATTTCCATTGTACACGCCCTGAGCATGTCTTCTAATATCTGTATGGTTCGCTCCGACTGACCATCGGTCTGTGGGTGGAAAGTAGTACTCAAATTCAATTGTGATCCCAAGGCACGCTGGAAGCTTTTCCAAAATCTGGAAGTGAACCTTGGGTCCCTATCTGATACAATGCTCACTGGCACTCCATGCAAGCGCACTATGTTATCCATGTAAAGTTGTGCTAATTTGGCCATAGAGAACTTGGTCTTGATGGCAATGAAATGAGCAGTCTTAGTAAGCCGATCAACGATCACCCATATCGCGTCCATCCCCTTAGGCGTACATGGTAGTCCAGTGACGAAGTCCATTGTAATCCTATCCCACTTCCACTCTGGTACTGGGAGTGGCTTAAGAGTACCATAAGGTCGATGCCTCTCAGCTTTTACCTTTTGGCATGTAAGACAAGTCGCCACATACAAAGCTATTGTGACTTTCATGCTTAGCCACCAGTAATTTTGTTTGAGGTCTTTGTACATCTTTGTACTTCCTGGGTGGAGTGAGTACTCAGAGCTATGTGCTTCTCGCACTATCTTGTCTTGTATATCCAAATCATCAGGTACACACAATCTGTCTCGAAACATCAATGCCCCATCACTGGCTAAAACAAAATCTGGGTCGTTCATTGTTTGATTTTGAACCTTAACTCTGATCCGCTGCAATTTAGGATCCAAAGGTTGTTTCATTATTACCTCTTGCCTAATAGCCAGATGCACCTGTAGAGCCGTCAAGGATACAATCAACCATTTAAGGTTTTCTGGTTGACGTTCCAATTCTAACGTTGCTCCTTCATACAAGAGGGCTTCATCCATTAGCATCGCCTCTTGCACGAGTGGTGGGCTGATTGCTAAGCATGAGAGTGACGCAGTTTGTGCCTTCCGACTCAATGCATTTGCCACTACATTTGCCTTTTCGGGATGATACTGAATGTCGCAATCATAATCCTTCATGAGCTCAAGCCATCTCCTCTGTCTCATGTTCAGATCCTTCTGGGTGAAGAAGTACTTCAGGCTTTTGTGATCACTGTATATCTCACACTTCTCCCCATACAAATAATATCACCAAATCTTAAGGGCAAAAATGACTGCGGCTAGCTCTAAGTCATGAGTGGGGTAGTTCTTCTCATACTCCTTTAGTTGTCAGGATACATACGCTATTACTTTACCGCGTTGCATGAGAACGCAACCCAAACCAACTTTGGAAGCATCAGTGTAGACTGTCATTCCACCTGTGCCTTCAGGGATGGTCAACACAGGGGCCGACACCAACCTCTTCTTCAATTCCTGGAAACTCCTCTCACATTCCTCTGCCCAATCGAATTTCACACCCTTTTTGGTTAATTTAGTCATTGGTGCTGAGATTCGGGCGAAATTCTCGATGAAACGCCGGTAGTATCCAGCCAAACCCAAGAAGCTTCTAATTTCAGTGACATTCTTGGGGCTTTCCCATTCCACTACTGCTTTCACCTTATCAGGATCTACTTCGATTCCGGCTTTAGACACTACGTGCCCCAGGAATCCAACTTGTTCAAGCCAGAATTCGCACTTGCTGTACTTGGCAAACAACTGTTGCTCTCTCAACCTCTGTAACACCATTTTCAAGTGTTGAGTGTGCTCCTCTTCGGTCTTGGAGTAGATCAAGATGTCGTCAATAAAAACAATTACCCATTTATCGAGCACATCTTGAAATACTCGATTCATTAGATCCATGAATGCTGCCAGTGCATTGGTTAACCCGAAAGATAACACTAGGAACTCATAGTGACCATACCGAGTCCTAAATGTTGTCTTGGGTATGTCGCTGCTCTTTATCTTGAGCTGATAATAGCCTGACCGAAGGTCTATCTTTAAAAATACCCTGGCTCCCTGCAACTGGTCAAATAAATCATCAATGCGTGGCAATGGATACCGGTTCTTAATGGTTAGCTTATTTAATTCCCGGTAATCAATGCACATACGCAAGCTGCCATCTTTCTTCTTGACAAACAACACTGGGGCACCCCAAGGTGAAACACTTGGGTGAATAAACCCCTTTTCCAATAGTTCCTGCAACTGCATCTGCAACTCCTTCAATTCAGCTGGCGCCATCCTGTATGGAGCCTTAGATACTGGAGTTGCTCCATGAGTCAAATCTATGGCAAACTCCAACTCTCTATCAGGTGGTAAATGCATCAGATCATCTGGGAAAACGTCGGGAAACTCTTTAACCACCTTTACCTCTTCTAGAGGTGTAATCCTTGCATAAACATCAAGTACCGATGCTAAGTAACCCTGACATCCATTTTTAAGCAATTTTACCGCTTGAAGAGCGGAGACAAGGACCTTCCTCACCCGTTTCATTTTATCTGCTCGGTATACCAATTCTTTCCCTTCGTCATCTGTCACCCTAATCAGCTTTTCAGCACAGATCACATTAGCTCGATGAGCCGACAACCAATCCATACCCAGTATAACATTAAAATTCTGCATATTAAATTTAATGAGTTGTGCATCAAAGTTCTTCCCACTAATTTCCACTGGGCACGGCCTATATACCTCCTTCAACTGTGTAACTTTACCCGTAGGCATACTAACAATCATTCCGTGATCTAGGATCCTGGGTGACATCCCAAGTTTCTCTGTAAATCTCTTAGATGCGAATGAATGAGTAGCTCCTGAATCGAATAAAACATAGGCCGGTATGCCTGATATGGGTAGGATACCTAGTGTAACAATGCTAATCATAATGAATTTCTTAATTTAAAATGTACCTGCTACTACTTCTGTACTGGCCTCAGCTTCCTCGGCTGATAGAGCATACATCCTTCCCTGCGGTTGATTCCCCCGAGCTAAGGGAGGTCGGTACGCAGAGGGCTGACTGGAGGGCAAGGCTGGTCTGACCCGACAGTCTTTTGCATAATGCCCATATGAATGGCAGTTGAAGCAACGAATCTGAGATGTCGGGGCTGGGGCGGGGCCCCTCTGCACTTGACCCGTTGCAGATAGAGGTCGAGGTGGCCTTAGAGCTGCAGGTGCCGCACCAGTGTTCGGGCTAAAAGAGGTGGAACCCGAACCACCAGCTGGTCTAGGAGGGTAGCCAGATGGCCTATAGGGCTGCCTATACATAGGCCCAGAACTGTACGATCCGCGGTATGCCTTGGAGGAGTTCCCCATATCCGGAAATGGGTTTGTTCTCTTCCACAATCCAGGGGTGAGGGACTGTTCTCCCCTTTGCTTATCCTCTATGGTCTTGGCCTTTTACACAATCTGGGGCCATAGTCAGTCATATCCAAGACCTCAAGTACAGACCCAATGGATGCTTTTAGGCCTTTTAGGAACCTCGCGGCCTTCTCTTCAGCTGTCCTCATATGCCTTGGGGCAAAATGGAACAAACTCTCGAATTGTTGTTGGTACTCAAGAACAGTCTTACCTCCTTGACCAAAAGCCATAAACTCAGTCTCCTTGCGGTCTCTGAAGCTGCATGGGTAATGATTGTCCAAGAACAACTCCTTGAACTGTTCCCAGGTGGGTTCTGGATGGGCAGCCAACAATATGGGCTTGGAGGCTTGCCACTAAGAATTTGCCTCCTTGAGTTGCAACCCAGCACAAATGAGTTTCTGTGCGTCCGTGCACTCAAGCACCTCAAATATTTTCTCTAGTTCTTAGATCCATTGGTCCGGTTCCAAAGGATCACTCCCCACCTTAGAGAATACAGGTGGTAAGTTCCTCTTGAATGACTCCACTACCTTTGACGTATTATTCGTCGGCAGGAAGTTAGGAGCATAAGCCGGATAGTAAGAGTATGGAGGAGGCACCCCATACTGAGGAACACTAAATGATGGGATTGGAGGTGTACCTCCCACTTGTGGTCCCGTTCCCGACCCTATCGGCGGGTCCTGTGGAGTGAGTACCCGGGGAGGATGACCCGATTGAGAAAGGTCCAATTGTTGCTGAATAGCAGTCATAAATGCTTGCTGTTGCTGAAGCATTTGTTGCTGAAAAGCCTGTTGTGACTGCTGAATTATGGTAGCAACATCTCCCAGAGTAATGACCGGTGGAGGGTTCGGGAGTGTAGTCATAGGTGGGTCCCCATGTGCCCCACCCTGACCAAGGGTCTCTGGAGGTAGTGGAAGTGAGGTTTGCCCCATAGAGCGGGACCTCCTAGGATTCAGTGGTCGACCGACCAGACAAGGACCCCGCGAGGTACCTCGGGCATTGCTACCGGATCTAGTACGTACCATCGTATCCCCGTACCTGGAACATATCACACACCATATTGGTTAAACACCGTAGAATTGATTTCGGCACACAATTATATGCCATCACATAAGGTATTGTAGTGTATGATAGTATGCAATTAACCGCAACTTAATTCCAAGATACAGGGCCAATGCCCCGACAGGTATGTCAATGGTCCCACTTGACCATAACACATTAACATAGGAACAATAATAATAATAATAATCAATATAATCTTATTAGTAATATAAATAAAAAAAAATTTTCAATTTTTCCCCAGTTTCCACAACCGGTGGGCTGCACCGGCGGGCAGGGGGGCCTGCCGGTCGGCCCGCCGGTCCTGGCCAAGTAAAAACACGAACAGGGCCCATCAGGCTCTGTTCTGTCTTATCTCCTTCCCATCCTCTTTCTCTCTCTCCCTCTCTTCCTTGGGCGATCTTGGAGGTTTCCTCGGCGCTTCCACTCACGACCCCACTCATCAACTCGGCACTTTTTGAGAAGATTCACATCTCCCACTTCCAAGTAAGTTCTCCTTCTCTTTTTCCTCAAAATTTTCACTTGGGGGGTAAATCCATGTGTAGACTTTAATCTAGGCTTTTTTTCCATATTTCTTTCCATAGAATAGCATTTCCATGTGATTGTGATGTTTCTCTTGTGGTCATTTCTAGTTTATTAGGATTTTATCTCCTCATTTGGAGAAAAACCCCAAATCGTGCCCTAGTTTTCCCAATTTGGGGATTTCTTCAATTCTCGCTCTTTTTCTCCAATTAATGATTCATTTGTGATGCATTACACTTGATTTGTGCTTAACATGCTATAGAATTCGTGAAATGTCTCTTTTGCTTGGAATCCCCATGTCTCCTCATGAAAACCCCTCTTTTGAATTGGGTTTCCTTGATTTTCATCACATACTTGGTATTTGTGGACCTCCATAGTCTATTAGGGTATGTTTTTGTACATTCATGATCCCGCTACCATGGCATTTCCATCTTAGACCTATGGTTTCAAGTTTTACTCCATTGTGAATGAATTTGCGCATTGAAATTCAATCCTCTCATGTAACATATGCTCCTTGCTATCATTTTGCTGTTTTATCATGACCCCGCTTTGGCACTTACCGTGCATCTCGTTCATAGGCTCCCTATCATTCCTAGCTTGTTGCTTTTTCCATTTTGTGAGAAATTTGAGTTTTGGGGCTCCCCTTTACTGCTGTCATTTTCCTTTCTTTACTCACCCCGCTTTCTTTTCTTCTTGCGAGGATGTCATCTCGCACCGGCAAGGAACCCTCTTCTTCTGGCGTTCGACGTAAGACTACCGCTTCTAAGCGGAAGAGTGTGGGAACCAGCTCTTTAGCCCCCTGCACAGGGAGACCCAGACCTGCCCGGTCGGACCCTTCGGACTATGACGAGGAGCTCTTCCATAGTGCAGAGGCAGTAGCCAACTGGTCGACTTTCCTGAAGAGGTCGGTGATGATGGAGAAGACCGTGGTAGTCGACGACTTCCACAAGGCTCGGCTTCAGGAGAGGTTCTCAGCACTGGGCTGGGAGTCTATCCTCCATGTAGACCGTCCATGCTACGAGTAGCTAGTCCGCCGGCTCTACTGCAACTTGGAGGTTTCTTATCTGTACGGGAAGTACACCATAGTCATCTTGGTGAAGGGGGTAGACATCCAGCTGACTGTGGATACCTTGGCCAGCATCTTGGGCATATTGGCTGTTGGGCACCGATACTACAGTCCTCCCAGGAGTAAGCCTCTGGGACCATTCATGAGCTTGGAGACGCCGGACTTCATCTACGAGACCATCTGCGGCAGCAGTACCCGTCCGGAGTCCGAGACATCCTTCTACCCCGAGGTTCGTTTATTCGCCCGTTTGGTCTAGTTCAACCTGCTCCCCAGAGGAGATCATCAGAACCAGGTGGGTTTCATGGCGGCCTTCATCGCTTTCTGCATATACACGACCGTAGAGGGAGGTGTCGAGCACTTGTGCCTGCCCTACATCATTCTCAAGACGATGGAGCACCACACTTCCCACCCTGAGGATGGAGGATTCCCCTATGGCAGGATCCTCACTAGGATCTTCGAGTTCTTCGGGGTGGACCTGAGTGGCGAGGAGGGGAAAACTCCGGCTGATAGGTTCGACAGGGGTAACCTCCTGAGGATGGGTCTCCATACCCTTATGAATACACCTCCGAGAGTAGGAGCTCAGAGAGGTAGGGATAGGAGGGCTGCCCCTAGGGAGGATGTCCACATGGAGGAGGAGTCCAGCGATGAGGATGAGGACTATGTTCCTCAAGACGAAGAGGATGATCTAGTGGGTGGTGACATCCCTGAGGAGGCGCCTCAGGAGTCGAGAGGCCCCGATCCTGGTTCCTCCAGAGCTACAGTCGCACAACATAGAGCACCACCACCTGAGAGTGGTGCATACGATTTTGAGGGCATGATGTCCACCATACGGTCCCTGCAGGATGGCCAAGTTCAGCTACTGAGAATGCTGGACGAAAGTGCTTCCAGGGAGGAACGCATCCTGGAGGGGCAGCCTACTTTGGTGAACTCCTTTCTCCAACTGGGCCAGGACTTGAGCACCACGGCCAACGCCATGTCAACAGATTTTGGTCGACTACGGAGGGCGGTACGGCTGGTGAACGCGAGGTTTGACTACTACGACCACCGCCTCGACGTCAACTCTAGGCCTCCGGCGAACGTGGTGATCATTGATGACGACGACGATGACCAGTGAGGGCTTAGCTCGCCCACACCAGCTTTTTATCTATTTTCCTTTTTGTGGACCTTGTTGTATATTTCATTTCTTCTCATTCCTTGTATTTGCACTGTAACTGGAATTATTTGTGGGACAATGTATTTTGATAGTGGTTTGTGATGCATTTATTTGTTGACTTCTTGTGTAGTTTGGTTGTGATGTTTATTGTTACTTTTTTATCATTGTTATATATGAATATATTGTTTATCAAGTGTTTGTGTGAAAAATTTTTGGAAATCCCATTTTACGCCGTTATGCTGCCGAAATTTCGTCAAACTAATACTTGATAGGTTATAACATCAACTTATTTACCTTTTATCTACTCTCACGCATGCCATGAATGCAACATCTAATGCAACCCTTTTTAATACTTCATTCTTTGGCTTTTACTCTTTAAAGCTTTTACATTCACCCAATCCCATTTCCCTATTATAGATTCTACGGGATTCTAATGGTATGATGTGAGTGGAGCAGAGCATCACGCTCTGATACCACCGTTTGTCACACCCCGTTCACACTGAACCGGGCCAGTGACCGGGTTAACACCGATTACCCCAACCTGCCAATATCATATGATACTGTATTCCACCACAGCATACACACAACTAATAAAAATTTATCAGATCAGCGGAAGACTAGGTTTACCTGTGAATGTTCCCATAATACTTGATACCCGAATTGTGATACAATAGTTATATAAATGTGGGCCCGAAGGCATGATATTTACAAAATAAAAGTACAATTCACATATCAAGTACATAAAGGAAACCATCAAAATAATCAGAGTACACAGATCGGCTCGGTATCAAAGGCTAGAGCTCAGCTCGGCATCAAGGGTTGAGCCCGGCTCGGCATCACATGGTAGAGCTCAGCTCGGCCTCAAAAGTGGAGCTCAGCTCGGCATCAGAATTGCGGTCCTGCAGCACAACTCTCGCACAAGCAGTCAGTGCCGTGTTCTAGCTCCTCAGGGGCCCACCAGTCCTCTTCAGGGAACTCGACTGTGGGACCCACCCTGTGCTCTTCAGATGTATGACCTGCAAAATCATCTAAAAAGGGAGGTACCCGTGGGATGAGCTCACTAGCTCAATAAGTGGTAAGATGGACCACACAGCAGTCCACACATCAAAACACAATCATATGCACTACATGCCATGCATTACATTTTAAATAACATCCACCTAAGCAACATTACTAAGTTTTCGGTTTAGTGCTACTATAGCCATAGTGCACGTATACTTCGGGTACGAGCTGCGAACTCCATCCCGCGATACGCCCATAGGGCTGTCGAAGAAGGCCCACCGTGAGTACTCGAAAAATTAAAAACATGCCGACCACCGGCTCTTAACAGAAATGTAAATTGACTGAAATTTAAAGGTGCTGACTCCAGTAATTTAAAAGCAGTACGATTGGCCCTCTTGAATATACCACCAGGGTTGCCGATTGTCCTAATGATCCACCGGGCGTTATGTCTAACCGCCACAGTGACCCAACAACCGCGACCACTGCTTCCCCCCAAATGGTAACCCAACACCTTAACCCCTGTTGAGAAGGGTCGTAGCACGGGATGGTGAAAATCCTAAACCGCATGCTCCTATATGATAATAGTACGATTGCATAGTGCCACCGCGTCCCATACCACGGGCCACCAATGCATTCGTGTCCAAGCCGACTACGGCATCTAGTCTATTAATGCATTATGCACAATGATGTCACATTCATCACATAAGCATCTCATCACTTGGCATTTAGAAAGTAACATAACACACATGCATAACAATGTGAGGATGACAAATCTACATATCATATTCATGATGGCATGACTAGACTAGATACATTTAAATGAATGTCAAACAATGCATTGAAACAAGGCCAAACATCCTCTCCCCACTTACCTGTAGTGTACAAGGATTCCCGTTCGGTACGGGTGAGATCCGATGCGAGAAGCGTAGGATTTGGTGAACCTAACATGAGTGAGCGGGGTTAGTATTTCACCATTTTAGGATCAAAATTAATGAGATCCGATGACAAAATCATGTTTAGAACGTTAAAAGAAGGTCGCACGTCCGATTTGGGTCCAATCGGTCGTAAGAATCACATTCGGGGCCCCACAGGTGGGTCAGATAGGTGGGCTGTCTAGCCCACCAATCTGGACCGGTGGGTAGGTTGGCCCGTCGGTTGGCCCGCCGATTGTGCCCGAAGGCCCTGCCCTCTCAGGTGGGTGCCCACAGGCAGGCCAGATGGCCCACCGGTTTGGCCCACCGGTCTTGGCGGGAAACCTGCTGTTTCTTTCTAACTTTCTCCATTCTTTGGGGATTCAAATGGGGCTTTTCCCAACCCATTCTTCACACTTTCAATGTCTTATAGAATGGTTCTAACCTAGATCTAGGTTAGATTCAAGTGATGGGAAACCATCTTACCTTCTTTGCTCAAGAACACCTTCAAACCCCCAAAATCACTTCAAATCCACAATGCTTCTCCAACCTTATCAATACCTCTTCAAATCCTTCAAGATCAACACATAAATCATCTATTAAACCTTAGATTCATCATTTCAAAGGGGATTTACAAGATCTCAAGAAACCCTACTCGAATCAAGGGTTTTACTTGGGTATGGTGAATGTTTAAAGAACCCCACCTTGCTTACCTCTAAATGTAGATCTAGTGTTGAAGATCACTCTTTTGGCGCCGGAATGGGAAGATCAAGCTTCGGCGCCGCTGAAATCCTTCTCTTCTTCCTCTTCCTTCTCTTCCCTTCTTCTTCCCTTTCTTTTCTCTCTCCTCTTTACTATCCTCACCAACGTACGAGTGTCATAAATGAAAAGAAAAGAAAATCATAAATGCTATATATATACTTCTTAAATGACTAAATAGTTCACATGGATGGGTCACTCAGGTGGGTGGCTGCGCCCACCTGTCCGCCCACCAGTCGCCCATCTGAGGGCCAAAACTTGGAATTTCGACAGAGTTTGGGCCTCGGCGTGAACCCCACTCTTGGCATACGATGTAATATACGTATACACCTTAATATACGGCTACAATACCTGCTTTATCCGTACATGGCCTTATGATAGGTGCATGTACACGGCTTGGGTACTCCCGTCTCTTCTGGCACTGGCTCGGACTTGTCGGGCCAGCCGGTGTTTAAGGTCACCCTTGCCATCATAGTCCATAAGGAGCCCGCTCTAACTCTCTCCGGTTCGGGTCCTGCATAGTTAAACCGGGTCAACCGAGTAATCAGACCGAGTTTAAGAAGTAGGGTATTACAGTTCGAGTCTTAAAAAAGTTAACTAACTCAAAAAGGCCATGTTTTGTTTTTCTTGCTGAAACTAAATATACAAGTGAGTATTCTGACAAAACAAGGAGAAAACTATGTTTCGATCATTATATTTATGTTCCTCCTGAAGGTAGGTCTAGTGGAATTGGATTATGGTGGCAAGACAATGTAGATATTGTAGTGCTCTCTACTTCTAAAAATATTATTGATGTTAATCTATCTACTCCTGAATTAAAATCTAGTTGGCGTTTAACTTGTGTTATGCCCCAGCATCTTCAAATGAGAAAGACAAATTCTTGACTAATTTGAGACGAATTTCATACGATACTAAGAATCAGCCTTGGTTTGTTTTAGGTGATTTCAACAACATTCTAGCTACTCATGAGAAGCAAGGTGGTCGATCTAAAAGCCATGCTAACATTTGGCACTTCAAGGAAGTGGTTGATGCTTGTAGGTGGATGGACTTGAGTTATTCTAGTCCGAAATTCACATGGACAAATAGAAGGAATGGAGAAGATCTTGTCATGGAAAGACTAGATAGAGCTTTTGGCAATTGTAATTGGATTTGATGAAGTTGCAATATTTAATCTCTCTATGTGGAGATCAGATCTCTTGTAAATTCTACTTGACACTCATTCAAAAAGAAAAAAAGGCAGATGGCCATTCCAATTTGAACAAATTTGGATCAGAGACCCCACTTGTCAGGAAGCTATTCAAAAAACATGGAGTTTGGATATTCAGGGATCTGTAATGTTCAAGTTAAACAAGAAAATTAGGGAATATCAATTTATTCTCAAACAATGGAATCGAACTCGATTCGGTAATGTTCAACATACAAAAATGAAACTTATTAAGAACTTGAGAAGATTCAAAGGGAAAGAACATCATCAAAAAATCATGCAAAAGAAGAAGAAATTAGGAAAAACTTGGATGAAATGCTCCAAAGGGAGGAACTTCTATGGCATCAGAAATCTAGAATTAAATTGCTTACGACTGGAGATCGAAATACTACATTCTTTCATACAACAACAATTCAAAGGACAAATAATCGTATTTAGAGACTAAAGGTGGATGGTCAATAGACGGAAGAATCTCAAGAAATTGAAATGGAAATTGTTAAGTACTTCAATGAATTATATCAAGCTGAATCATCTCAAGGTATGAATGATGTCCTAAGTGATACCCTACTTTCAAAATCCGGTTTAATTATACGGTTGACCCGGTTTAACCATGCAGGACCCGAGCCAGAGAGGGTTAAGGCGAGTTCCTTATGAACCATGATGGTAAGGGTGACTTTGAACACAGGTTGGTCAGACAAGTCCGAGTCAGTGCCAGAGGAGACGGGTGTACCCAAGCCGTGTACATGCACTTATCATAAGGCCATGTATGGGTAATGCTGGTACGTAGTCGTATCCTAAAGTGTATACGTATAATATGTCTCGTGCCGAGAGTGAAATACATGCCGAGAGTTGAAATCCATCGAAATCTCACTTGTTGGCTAAGTTTCGACCAACAGGTGGGCGGTCACAGGCGGGCGAATCAACCCGCCTGAGTGACCCACCCATGTGGTTACTAAATATTCTCTAAGTATAAATAGTATTTTTTGTGTTTCTCCTTTTCCCATTTAATGCATTAAGGAGTTGGTGAGAAGAATAAAGAGGAGAGAGAAAAGAAAGGAAGAAAAGAGAATGAAGAAGAAGAAAAGGAAAGAAAGAGGAGAAAGAAATGGTTTTAAGTGATGCCAAGGTTTGATCTTCCCTTTCCAACACCGAAAAAGTGATCTCCAACACGAGGCCTATGATTTGAAATGAGCGAAGGCTACACTTCTTAAACTTTCACCAAACCCTAAGTGAAACCCTTGATTTGGGTAGAGTTCCTTGAGATCTTGTAAATCACACTTGAGATGATGAATCTAAGGCTTAATAGATGGTCTATGTGTTGATTTTGAAGGTTTAAAGAAGTGTTTACAAGATTTGAGAAGCATTGGTGATTTCTTGAGTTAAAAAGTGATTTTGGGGTTTTAGAAGAGTTCTTGAGCAAAGAAGGTAAGATGGCTTTTTGTTTGAGATTTAAAATGTGACCGTAAGCGTACGGATCAGTGTAGCTACGGGTCGAACACAGGGAGAGCAGCCACTTTATTTTTTTTATTTCTTTTAATAATGCGAAAGTGAACCGATTAATGATTGTGATCTAATTCTAATTACCGTCCTAAACATATGTATCTAAAATAACGTCCTAACCATTCGTCATCTAAGAATTTAAAGACGCAAGCCACACAATTAAAAATAAATAAATAAATAAATAAAGGAAAAAATGCTGAAATAAAAATAAAGTAAAAGAAAGGGGATAAAGCTAGAGAGAGACTCACAAGTAGGTTTCTCTACTTAGCCCGAGGGATGCATCATAATATGAGCTTCCCTACTTGACCA
>NW_024868574.1:0-18542 GCF_013358625.1 Macadamia integrifolia | reverse complement strand
GTTCTGATCCATTATTCTTTTTCTAGCCCAAAAAGAATAATCATTTATACGGGTGACCAAACGAATGTGTACTTTTAATTGAACACGTCCATCTTGCTCAGAATTTCATCCTCTTCGCAACCATGGAAAGAAATAGGACCTCTTTACGTGTAAAATTGAAGATATAGCGCCCGATAGTCCTTAAGGCCTTAAAAATATAAAACCTGTAAAAAGAGAGTAAAACCCAAGGTAGCTCCATTCTAAATATGTAAAATGCATGTTTTACTACCTTAGATTTCACACATAAATGTCCTCATCACTTTTCAATCCTTAAATCTAACTTAGATCTAGGTTAAAATCATCTAATAAGACCTTAGATGTGTGGAAAATATGATTGGAACAGCCCAATTTGGTTTCTCCAAGGTTAGAGAACGTTTCAAGTAAGAAGGCAGTTTTTTGCCCCCACAGGTGGGCGAGGACCGACAGGCGAAGCCGCCCGCCTGAGGGCGCCCACCTGAGGGCGCCCACCTGAGGGGGCAGCACCTCGGTCCCCACCAGTGGACGAGGACAGGCGGGCGAACCGGCCCGCCTGAGAAGACCAACGGGCAAGGACCGGTGGGCGAACCCGCCCACCTGAGAAGACTGGTGGGCTGTTTGGCCCACCTGTTGGCCCCCCAACGTGATTTTTGTGTCCGAATGAGCCCAAAACGGACAGACAACTTTCTTTTATGATTTTAAACAGGATTTAAAAATCAAATCTCGCTAGTTTTGACCCCAAAGTGATGAAATACTAACCCCATTCACTTATGATAGGTTCTACTAGAATTTACGTTTCTCCCGCCGGATCTCACCCGTACCGAGCGTGGGCTTTTGTACACAATAAGTAAGTGGGGAGAGGACATTTGACTTTATTTTAAGCTTGTTTTTGCATCATTAAATTGTATCTAGACTAGCCATGTCATCATGCAAATTATGTGTAGATTAGTCATCATCATATGCCATTCGTGTGCATTTGCTTGTGCATTCTAAATTAATGATTTATGATGTGTGTTGTGTCTTACATTCTCAATATTAAATGATTGATGTGCTTATGTGATGAGTGATAGGATTACGGTGCATGATGCATTACTAGACTAGACGTCACAGTCAGCTTGGAAACGAGTGCATTTGTGACCCGTGGAATGGGACGCGGTGGCACTATGCAATCGTACTATATCATATAGGAGCATGCGGTTTAAGATTATCATTTCCCCATGCTACGACCCTTCCCAACAGGGGTTGAGGTGTTGGGTTATCACTTAGGGGAAGCAGTGGTCGCAGTTGTCGGGTCACTGTGGCGGTTAGACATACGTCCGGCTAGTAATTAGGACAGTCGACAACCTCAGTGGTATATTCAAGAGGGCTAATCGTACTGCTTTTAAATTATTGGAGTCAGCACCTTTACTTTCTGTCATTTACTTTTATGTTGAGAGCCGGTGGTCAGCATGCTTTACTTTTCTGAGTACTCATGGTGGGCCTTCTTTGACAACCCTATGGGCGTATCACGGGATGGAGTTCATAGCCCGTACCCGGGGCATACGCGCACTGTGGTTGTAGTAGCACAAAACCAAAGACTTAGAATGTTGTTTAGATGGATAAGATTTAAAATGAATTGCATAACATATAGTGCATATGGATGTGATTGTTGTGTGGTCTTTCTTTTTACTTACTGAGCTAGTGAGCTCATCCTACGTGTGCACCTCTTTTAGATGATTTTGTAGGTCACCAGCCTGAAGATCAAGGGTCAAGCCCCACAGTTGAGTTTCCTGATGAGGATTGGTGGGTCCCTGATGAGTATGAACATGGTGCTAATTGCACGTTAGGGGTGTCAACCAGTCGGGCCAGTTCGGTTTCGATCGGGCTTAATCGGGCTTGAAGACTTTCAAATGCTACACCGTGTCTACCCATTTAACTAATCACGCTTAGTTATTGAGGGCATGGTACGCTTTATATTCGGTCGGTCGGCCTCGGGCTATAATCGGGCCACCTTAATCGGGCTTTAGTCGGGCCTTAATCGGGCTACGGACATGTTTAATGTTAAACGGGCTTCAACCGGTTTTTAAACGGGCCCTCTTTAAAATGTGCTCTTATATTTCGGCCCACTCATGCAAGCCCAAAAAAATGACAATTAATTAATAAATGATACCAAATATAACCATTATTTAAAATGTGAACATGTTTTTACTTTTTAGTTTTTACTTTTTAATTTGGGAGGTAAAATAGGTATTCTACAATCATTAAAGGGTCGGGCTAGGCCAGTGCACAATAGGTCAGTCTCGATCGGGTGTTAAATGGTCGGTCTCGGTCGGGCGCCCGACGGTCCAAGTAGCAAAACCAAGACCGACCATTTATAAACGGGCCAGGCTCAAGCCCGACACGTTTAATAAATGGGTCGGGCTCAAGCCTGACACGTTTAATAAACGGTCCGGGCTGGGCCAGTCTATAAACGGTCGGTCCCGGTCAGTTTAGCCGGTTCAGGCCATAAATTGACACCCCTATTGCACGTGCGAGGGCTATGCTGTGGGGCCACAATAATGACACTGTTCAGGATTTTAATTTTTTATTCTTTTGATGACCTCCCTTTTGTGTACTTGATACGTAAATTGTTATTCTTTTTGTGTAAATATCATGCCTGCGGGCCCATATGTATTTATCTATATACTACAATTTGGGTATTAAGTATATTGGGGATATTTACAGGTAATTTAAGTCTTCTGCTGAACTTTTGAACACTTATCTTAGATGTGGGTATACTGTGGTGGGTATTGTATCAGATGATCTTGGCAGGTTTGGATTAATCGGAGTTAACTCGATCACCGGTCCGGTTCTGTGTGAACGGGGTGTGACAACGGTGGTATCAGAGCATGATGCTCTATCCACTCACAGCATATCATTTAGACCCCATAGAATCTAAAATAGGAGATGGGGTTGGGTAAATATAAAAACTTTAAAGAATTAAAAGCCAGAAAAAAAAATGGTTTCATTTAATTATTGCATTCCATGGCATGCATTAGAGAAAGCTTGCTTGAGATAAATAAAAGGCTAGTTATTTGATTTCATAACCCATCGAGTATGGATTTAACGAAATTTCGGCAGCATAACAACGCTAAAACAAGATTTTCCAAATTTTTCGAACATAAGCATCTGATAGACAATATATATATATATATATATGAATAAGCATAATCAACAAAGGCTAACTAACGTTGTTACAATCGAATTACAATAAGTTTGTCAAGCAGACAAAACAAACAAAAAGTCACCAACAACATCATAATACCATACTAGCAAGTCCAAATTACAGAGAAAAGTACAAAAAAAATATAGTCCACCATAAACACATAAACAACATAGAGACAAGTAAAAAGCTGATTTGGATAGGCAAGCTAAGTTCTCAGAGACCCTCATCATCGTCTAGCTCTACTACTCTATCCCTCCTAGGCCTCGATCTAACATTGAGCCGACGGTCGTAGTAATCAAACCTTGAATTCATAAGTTGTACATCCCTCCGGAGTCAGGTAAAATCTGCTAAAATAGCATTGGCCGTTGTGTCCAAATCCTCGCTCAATCTTAGGAAGGAATTCTCTAATGTAGCCTGCTTTTCCAAGATATTTTCCTCTCTGATAGCACTCTCATCTAGTCTTCTCAGAAGCTGATCTTGCCCATCTTTCAAGGCCCTCATGCTAGTCATCATACTCTCAAAGTCAAATGTGCCACTCTCAGGTGATAGGGCCCTATACTGTGGGTCTGCAGCCCTAGCAAAGTTAGGATCAGCATCTCTCGAATCAAGAGGCTCGTCCTCGAGGATATCCTCGTCCAGAAAGTTCTCCTCCTCGAATTGAGGAACATAATCCTCATCCTCCTCACTATTTTCCTTCTCCTCCATATGGACATCCTCCCTGTGGACATTTTCCCTGTTCCTGCCTCCTTGAGCTCCTGCTCTCTGAGGTACATCCATAAGAGCTTGGAGACCCATCCTACATAGGTTTTCCTTATTAAAGTCCGCTGGAGTCTTTCCCTCCTCACCACTCAAATCCACCCCAAAGAACTCAAAAACCCTAGTGAGGGTCCTACCATATGGGAAACCTCCGTCCTCAGGATGTGTGGTATGATGCTCTATAGTCTTAAGTATAATGTAGGGCAAGCATAAATGCTAGGCACCTCCCTCCAAGGCCTTGTAAATGCAAAAGGCTATGTAGGCTGCCATGAAGCCTACTTGGTTCCTGTGACCTCCTCTAGGGATTAAATTAAATTGAACCAAGAGAGCAAATACAAGAGCCTCCAGGTGAAATGTCGTCTCGGAATCCGGACGCACCTTGCTGCCACAAATGGTCTCATAAATGTGGTCTTGCATCTCCGAACTTAAGGATGGGCCCACGGGCTTACTCCTTAGGGGGCTATAGAATTGATGCCCAACTGATGAAATATCTAAAATACTAGCAAGAGTGTCCATAGTCAAACGAATATTCACTCCCTTCACTATGCTGGTGATTGAGTACTCCCCATACTGGTAAGAGACCTCCAAATTATAGTAAAATCTTTGAACCAGGTGTTCATAGCAGGGGCGGTCAATGTTAAGGATGGACTGCCAACCCAGTGCAGTAAACCTCTCTTGAAGTTGAATCTTGTTGAAATCACAAGTTACCACGGTTTTCTCCATCATCACAGACTTCTTTAGAAAGGTCTGCCAATTAGTTTCCGCCCTCAAACTCCGGAAGAGTCCCTCATCGTATACTAAAGGATCGATGGGGGCATGTCCTTGTTGCCTTGTGCGAAGGGCTGGGGAACTAGTCCCTACACCCTTCCGTTTTGAAGTTGTGGCCCTACGTCTATTGGAAGAAGATGTGGGTTCCTTGCCCTTACGAGAAGACATCCTAGTAAGAAAAGAGAAGGAATAATGATAAGTAAGGATGTTGCATAACAAAGAAAGTAAATAGGTGGGTGAGCAAGCACATGTAAATGCACCTAAATACATAATGTGGATCATTATAAAAAGAAGGGTGGTAAAGCCATGGAGAAATGAATAGGAGGAAACCCCCAAAATATGACATCCACTAGCATGTTGTAAAATATAAAAGTAACAAAGGAGTATAAAGCATGGCAAGTGAGAAGTGATGGAAAGCCCCAAATTCAATGTGCAAGTTCAATCCAAGAGAATGAAAAAAAAATCCCATAATAGTGTAAAACTTGAAGCTTACATGTCAATGATAGTAGTGCCTATCATTATACAATCAAGAATATGCAAAGAAATTTTCTATTAGACATGGAGATGCAAGGATTGAGAGAGATTCAAAGTTGTTCACGAATATGGATTCAAAGTGTAAGACAAACATCATTGCACCAACAATTAATGGTAAGTGATTCAAAGTTGTTCACAAGTATGGAATGAAGTGAAGAGAATTATAGAAACCCTAGAAATTTTCCAAAAAAATCTAACACAAAAGAGATGGATTTTCATGGAAAAGAGACGGGATTGCAAGCGTATACAAGTTTTCATGATCCTTCCGACAGTATAAGGGCAAATTAAAGATAAGAGATTCCATTTGAGTTGTTAGTTGGGGAGAAAGGAGAATAAATAGAAAAAAAACCCAAATTGGAGAAATTAGGGCACGGTTTGGGATTTTCTCCCATAGATTGGGTAGTAAAGCCCAAAACTATGAATAAGTCACAAAGGAAGCATCATATTCTCATGGAATGATTATTCTATAGAAAGAAACATGAGAAAAAAAAATCAAGTTTTGGGAAGTATAAATGGATTCAACACCCAAAATATATGTTCCAAGAAGAGAAATGGAGAAGAGACTTACTTGAGAGTGAAAGGCACTTGGATCTTCCAAAATCCGCAGAATCGTTGAGTGAAATCACGAGTGGATGCGCCAAGAAGCCCTCTAAAAATCGCCCCGAGTGAGCAAAGGGAAGAGATGGGAGAAATGAGGAGGAAAGGGGCTTAAAAGCCCCTTTACCTTTTTTGCCTCAAGTTGGACCGGTGGGCCCGACCCAAGCTGCCAGCCAGTGACTGCCCGTCGGTGGCAGCCCGCTGGTTGGGAGAAAAAAAAAATAATCGAGTGGGACCATTGTCCTACTTGTCGAAGCGCTAGCACCGTACTTTCGGAGCTAAGTTGTGGCTAGATGCAAGACATCTTACACTACAATACCCCGTGTGTTGGCATATGATTATGTGCCTATGTAAGTTATAAGGTACTTAACCAATGTTTTGTGTATGGTATGTTCCAGGTGCAAGAACATGATGGTACGCACTAGACCCTGTAGCAATGCACGAGGTACCTCCCGTGGTCCTCGTCCTATCAGTCGACCACCAAATCCTTGAAGGCCTCGTTCTGTGGGGCAAACCCCACTTCCACAACCTCAAGAAACCATTGATCAGGGTGCGGCACAAAGGGACCCACCTTTGACCACACTTCCGGATCCTCCACCAGTCATCACCTCGAGTGATGTTACGACCATAGTTCAGCAATCACAGCAATCCTTCCAGCAACAAATGCTCCAACAGCAGCAGGCATTTATGGCTGCTATACAGCAACAGTTAGACCTTCCTCAACCCGGTCAACATCCTCGGATAATTACTCCACAAGACCACCTGTAGGGTCTGGTATGGGACCACAAGCCGGAGGCACACCTCCAATTCCGCCACACAACACTCTTCCGTATATGGTGCCCCCTCCGTACCCTTACTATCTGGCATATGCACCCAATTATCCGTCGATGAATAATACGACATGGGTAGTGGAATCTTTCAAGAGAAACTTGCCACCTGTATTCTCTAAGGTGGGGAGTGATTCTCTAGAGCCGAACCAATGGATCCAAGAGCTGAAAAAGATATTTGAGGTAATTGAGTGCACTGAGGCACAAAAGCTTATTTGTGTAGGGCTACAACTCAAGAATGAAGCCAACTCTTGGTGGCAAGCCTCTAAGCCTATATTGTTTGCCGCACATCTGGAACCCACATGGGAGCAGTTCAAAGAGTTGTTTTTGGCAAACCATTACCCTCATAGCTTCAGAGACCGTAAAGAGACGGAATTCATGGCCTTGACTCAAGGGAATAAGACTACCCTTGAGTATCAGCAGCAGTTTGAAAGCTTATTTCATTTTGCCCCTAGGCATATGAGGTTAGTGGAGGAAAAGGCTGTAAGGTTTTTGAAGGGATTAAAGGCATCTATTGGGTCAGTGCTCGAGGTCTTAGATTTGACAGATTATGGCCAGATTGTGCAGAAAGTTAAAACCATGGAAGATAAGCAGAAGGGAGAATAGTCCCTCACACCTGGATTGTGGAAGAGGACTAATCCATTTTCGGACATGGACAACTCATCTAAGGTATACCGTGGGTTATACAGTTCTGGGCCTATATATAGACAGCCCTATAGGCCATCTGGCTACTCTCCTTGATCAGCTGGTGGTCAGTGCTCTACATCTTTTTTCCTGAACACTAGTATGGTGCCTACAGTCACAAGGCCACCCTATCCCCCATCTACATCAGGTCAGGTACAAAGAGGCCTTGCCTCAGTTTCAGCGTCACAGATCCGTTGTTTTAATTGCCACTCTTATGGGCATTATGCCAAAGACTGTCGAGTCAGACCAGCCTTACCCTCCAGTCAGTCCTCTGTGTACAGACCTCCCCTAACTCAGGAGAATCAACCGCAAGGAAGAATGTATGCCTTATCAGTCGAGGAAGCTGAGGCCAGCACAGAAGTGGTAGCGGGTACATTTTAATTCAAGATTTTTCTTATGCTGAATTTTGATGACCTGCTATACTTATATGCATTGTTGCACTAGGTGTTCTACCTATATCGGGTATACTAGCCTATGTCTTGTTTGATTCAGGAGCTACACACTCATTCATATCTAAGAGATTTGTTGAGAAACTTGGTATGTCACCCAGGACACTAGATCATGGGATGATTGTTAGTATGCCTACAGGAAAAGTTACACAGTTGAAGGAGGTGTATGGGCCATGCCCAGTTGAAATCAGTGGAAAGAAATTGGATGCACAACTCATCAAATTCAATATGCATAATTTTGAAGTTATACTGGGCATGGATTGGTTGTCGGCCAAACGAGCAAATGTGATGTGTGCCGAAAAATTAATTAGGGTGACAAATGATGAAGGGAAGGAATTGGTATACCAAGCAGATAAAATGAAATGGGCTAGAAAGGTCCTCATCTCCGCTCTTCAAGCGGTAAAGTTGTTGGAAAGTGGATGTCTGGGTTACTTAGCATCGGTACTTGATGTTGATGCAAAGGTTACACCTCTAGAAGAGGTAGACGTGGTTAAAGCATTTCCCAACGTCTTTCCAGATGATCTGATGCATCTACCGCCTAATAGAGAGTTGGAATTTGCCATAGACCTGATTCCTGGAGCAGCTCCAGTGTCTAAAGCTCCATACAGGATGGCACCAGCCGAATTGAGGGAGTTACAGACGTAGTTGCAAGAATTATTGGAGAAGGGGTTTATTCGCCCAAGTGTTTCACCTTGGGGTGCCCCAGTATTGTTTGTCAAGAAGAAGGATGGCAGCTTGCATATGTGCATCGATTACTAGGAATTGAATAAGCTAACCATTAAGAACTGGTATCCATTACCACGCATTGATGATTTGTTTGACCAACTACAAGGTGCAAAGGTATATTCAAAAATAGACCTTAGATCAGGCTATTATCAGCTCAAGATAAAGAGCGGCGATATACCCAAGACAGCTTTCAGGACTCGGCATGGTCATTATGAGTTCCTAATGTTATCATTTGGGTTAACCAATGCACCGACAGTATTCATAGATTTGATGAATCGAGTATTTCACAATGTCCTTGATAAATGGGTAATTATTTTTATTGATGACATCTTGATCTACTCTAAGACAGAAGAGGAGCACACTCAACACCTAAGGATGGTATTACAGAGGCTGAGAGAACAACAATTGTTTGCCAAATACAGTAAATGTGAATTTTGGCTTGAGCAAGTTGGATTCCTGGAACACGTAGTGTCTAAGGATGGAATCGAGGTGGATCCTGATAAGGTGAAAGCAGTAGTAGAGTGGGAAAGTCCCAAGAACGTTACAGAAATTAGAAGTTTCTTGGGTTTGGCTGAATACTACCGGTGCTTCATTGAGAATTTTGCTCGGATCTCAGCACCAATGACTAAGTTAACCAAAAAGGGTGTAAAATTTGAATGGACAGAGGAATGTGAGTAGAGTTTTCAGGATTTGAAGAAAAGGTTAGTGTCAACCCCTGTGTTGACCATCCCGGAAGGCATAGGTGGAATGACAGTCTACACTGACGCTTCTAAGGTCGGCTTGGGTTGTGTTCTCATGCAACGCGGTAAGGTGATAGCATATGCATCCCGACAACTAAAGGAATATGAGAAGAACTACCCCACTCATGACTTAGAACTAGCCGCAGTCATTTTTACCCTAAAGATTTGGCGACATTATTTGTATGGGGAGAAGTGCGAGATATACAGTGATCACAAAAGCCTTAAGTACTTTTTCACCCAAAGAGATTTGAATATGAGGCAGAGGAGATGGCTCGAGCTCATGAAAGATTATGACTGTGACATTCAGTATCATCTTAGCAAGGCTAATGTAGTGGCAGATGCGTTAAGTCGAAAGGCACAGACTGTGTCACTCTCATACTTAGCAGTCTGCCCACAGCTCGTACAAGAGGCGAAGCTAATGGATGAAACCCTCTTATATGAAGGAGCAACCTTAGAGCTTGAACATCAACTAGAAAACATTAAATGGTTAATTGTACCATTGGCAGCTCTCCAGGTGCATCCATCTATTAGGCAAGAGGTGATAATGAAACAACCTTTGGATCTTGAGTTGCAACGGATCAGAATAAGATTGAAGAGCAAACAATGATCGACCTTGATTTCGTTTTAGCCAGCGACGGGGCATTATTGTTTCGAGGTAGGTTGTGTGTGCCCGATGATTTGGAGATACAAGACAAGATAGTGCAGGAAGCACATAGCTCCGAGTACTCACTCCACCCATAAAGTACAAAGATGTATAAAAACCTTAAACATAACTACTGGTGGCCAAGTATGAGAATCACAATAGCCCTATATGTGGTGATTTGTCTTACATGCCAAAAAGTAAAAGCTGAGAGGCATCGACCTTATGGTACTCTTCAATCACTCCCAGTACCAGATTGAAAGTGGGATAGGATTACGATGGACTTTGTCATCGGACTACCATGCACACCTAAGGAGATGGATGTGATTTGGGTAATAGTTGATCGGCTTACTAAGACTGCTCATTTCATTCCCATCAAGACCAAATTCTCTATGGCCAAGTTAGCACAACTTTATATTGATAACATAGTGCGCTTGCATGGAGTGCCAGTGAGCATTGTGTCAGATAGGAACCCAAGGTTCTCTTCCAGATTTTGGAAAAGTTTCCAGCATGCTTTGGGATCACAATTGAACTTGAATACTGCTTTCCACCCACAGACTGATAGTCAGTCAGAGTGAACCATACAGATATTAGAAGACATGCTTAGGGCATGTGCAATGGAAATGTGTGGTAGTTGGGAAGAATACCCCTTATGGAGTTTGCCTATAACAACAATTACCAAGCCACAATTGGGATGGCTCCATATGAGGCATTATATGGTAGGAAGTGTAGAACTCCTCTGTATTGGAATGAGGTAGGTGAACGCCGAATGTTAGGACCTGAAATGATACAGATGACATGTGACAAGATCGATGTTATTCGAGAAAGGAATAAGGTAGCTCAGTCACGTCAAAAGAGTTATGCAGACACCTGGAGGAAAGACATTGAGTTTCAAGCAGGAGAAAATGTGTTTCTCAAGATTTCTCCTACTAAAGGGTTGCATAGGTTCCATAGAAAGGGTAAATTGAGCCCGAGATACATTGGCCCATTTGAAATTTTAACTCAGGTTGGCTCAGTAGCCTACATGCTTGCCCTTCCACCTTCGCTCAGAAATGTTCATAATGTATTCCATGTATCCATGTTGAAGCGATAAGTTCACGATCCATCGCATGTATTACCCGTGAAACCAGAATATCTAGAAGCTGATATAACCTATGGAGAACAGCCAGCTGAAATCTTGGACCGAAAAGTGAAAACCCTTCGCAACCTCTCCATTTCCTTCGTAAATGTGCAATGGGCTAATCATTCACTTGAAAAAGCATCTTGGGAGAAAGATGATGAAATCCAAGCCAAGTACCCTCATCTTTTCGAACAATCAGGTACGTCGAGGATGAAATTTTCAAAAAGGAGGGTAAATGTGATACCCTACTTTTAAAATCTGGTTT
The DNA here is from genome assembly GCF_013358625.1 of Macadamia integrifolia. Lineage (NCBI taxonomy): Eukaryota > Viridiplantae > Streptophyta > Magnoliopsida > Proteales > Proteaceae > Macadamia > Macadamia integrifolia. The sequence continues at coordinate 7,237 of NW_024868574.1, read as the reverse complement.
AATTACACGGTTGACTCGATTTAACCATGCAAGACCCGAGCCAGAGAGGGTTAAGGCGGGTTCCTTATGGACCATGATAGCAAGGGTGACTTTGAACACAGGTTGGCCAGACAAGTTCGAGTCAATGCCAGAGGAGAAGAGTGTACCCAAGCCATGTACATGCACTTATCATAAGGCCATGTATGGGTAATGCTGGTATGTAGCCGTATCCTAAAGTGTATATGTATAATATGTCTCGTGTCGACAGTGAGATACATGCCGAGAGTCAAAATTCATCAAAATCTCACTTGTTGGCTAAGTTTCGACCAACAGGTGGGCGGTCACAGGCGGGCGAATCAGCCCACCTAAGTGACCCACCCATGTGGTTACTAAATATTCTCTAAGTATAAATAATACTTTTTGTGTTTCTCCTTTTCTCATTTAATGCGTTAAGGAGTTGGTGAGAAGAGTAAAGAGGAGAGAGAAAAAAAAAAGGAAGAAAAGAGAACGAAGAAGAAGAAAAGGAAAGAAAGAGGAGAATGAAATGGTTTTAAGCGACGCTGAGGTTTGATCTTCCCATTCTGACACTGAAAAAGTGATCCCCAACATGAGGCCTACAATTTGAGGTGAGCGAAGGCTACACTTCTTAAACTTTCACCAAACCCTAAGTGAAACCCTTAATTTGGGTAGAGTTCCTTGAGATCTTGTAAATCCCACTTGAGATGATTAATCTAAGGTTTACTAGATGGTCTAATTGTTGATTTTGAAGGTTTAAAGAAGTGTTTACAAGATTTGAGAAGCATTGGTGATTTCTTGAGTTAAAAGGTGATTTTGGGGTTTTGGAAGAGTTCTTGAGCAAAGAAAGTAAGATGGCTTTTCAATCCTTAAATCTAACTTAAATCTAGGTTAGAATCATCTTATAAGACCTTAGATGTATGAAAAATGTGATTGGAACAGCCCCATTTGGTTTCCCCAAGGTTGGGGAATGTTTCAAGGCAGAAGGCAGTTTTCTGCCCCCACAGGTGGGCGAGGACCGGAGGGCGAAGCCCTCCCGCCTGAGGGGGCAGCACCTCGGTCCCCACCGGTGGACGAGGACCGACGGGCGAACCCCCCACCTGAGGGTGCCCGCCAGTTGGCAAGTCTTGCCCTCCTGAGAAGACCGGTGGGTAAACCCGCCCACCTAAGAAGACCGGTGGACGATCTTAGGTTGGCTGTCTTGCCCACCTGTTGGCCCCCCAACGTGATTTTTGTGTCCGAATGGGCCCAAAACGGACGGACAACCTTCTTTCATGATTTTAAACAGGATTTAAACATCAAAACTCACTAGTTTTGACCCCAAAATGGTGAAATACTAACCCCATTCACTTATGATAGGTTCTACTATAATTTACGTTTCTCACGCCGGATCTCACCCGTACCGAGCGTGAGCTTTTGTAAATAATAAGTAAGTGGGGAGAGGACAGTCGAGTTTATTTTAAGCTTGTTTTTGCATCATTAAATTGTATCTAGACTAGCCATGTCATCATGTAAATTATGTGTAGATTAGTTATCCTCGTATGCCATTCATGTGCATTTGCTTGTGCATTCTAAATTAATGATTTATCATATGTGTGGTGTGCCTTACATTCTCAATGTTAAATGATTGATGTGCTTATGTGATGAGTGATGGAATTAAGGTGCATGATGCATTACTAGACTAGACGCCGCAGTCGGCTTGGAAACGAGTGCATTGGTGGCCCATGGAATGGGATGCGGTGGCACTATGCAATCGTACTATGTCATATTGGAGCATGCGATTTAGGATTATCATTTCCCCGTGCTACGACCCTTCCCAATAGGGGTTGAGGTGTTGGGTTATCACTTGGGGGGAAGCAGTGGTCGCGGTTGTCGGGTCACTGTGGCGGTTAAACATATGCCCTGCTGGTCATTAGGACAGTCGGCAATCTCAGTAGTATATTCAAGAGGGCCAATCGTACTGCTTTTAAATTGCTGAAGGCAGCACCTTTACTTTCTTTCATTTACTTTTATGTTGAAAGTCGGTGGTCGACATGCTTTACTTTTCTGAGTATTCACGGTGGGCCTTCTCCGACAACCCTATGGGCATATCGCGGGATGGAGTTCGTGGCTCGTACCCGGGGCATACGCGCACTGTGGTTGTAGTAGCATAAAACCAAAGACTTAGAATGTTGTCTAGATGGATAAGATTTAAAATGAATTGCATAGCATATAGTGCATATGGATGTGATTGTTGTGTGGTCTTTCTTTTCACTTACTGAGCTAGTGAACTCATCTCACGTGCGCACCTCTTTTAGATGATTTTACAGGTCACCAGCCTGAAGATCAAGGGTCGGGCCCCATAGTTGAGTTTCCTGATGAGAATTGGTGGGTCCCCGAGGAGTATGAGCACGGTGTTGATTGCACGTGCGAGGGTTGTGCTGCGGGACCGCAGTAATGACATCATTCAGGATTTTATTTTTTGATTCTTTTGATGACCTTCCTCTTTGTGTACTTGATACGTAAATTGTTATTCTTTTGTGTAAATATCATGCCTGCGAGCCCACATGTATTTATCTATATACTACAATTTGAGTATCAAGTATATTAGGGATATTTACAGGTAATTTAAGCCTTCCGCTGAACTTTTGAACACTTATCTTAGATGTGGGTATGCTGTGGTGGGTACTGTATCAGATGATCCTGGCAGGTTTGGGTTAATCGGAGTTAACTCGGTCACCGATCCGGTTTTGTGTGAACGGAGTGTGACATCCTAGATCTAATTCAGTTAAAAATAGATGATGCTACTAATGAAAGGCTATGTGAGATCACATCATCCGAGGAGATCAAAAAAACAGTTTTCTCAATCAATCCAAACAAATCTCCAGGTCCAGATGGGCTTTCAGGTATATTTTACTGTAACTTTTGGAACATCATTGGAAATGACTTAATTAAGGTGGTTCAATCATTTTTCATATCTGGATATCTCTTGAAACATTTGAATAAGACTTTCATTACTTTAATCTCAAAGGAAAAGTCTCCTGAAACCATTAGTGAATACGGGCCAATTGCTTTAACCAATGTGGCTTATAAGGTGATATCCAAAATCCTCACCAATCGCTTGAAGCCTCTTCTAAATGACATTATAGATCATACCCAAAGTGCTTTTATTAAGGGAAGATCAATCATTGATGTATCTTAATCACCCATAAAGTTTTTCATTTTCTTCGGGGAAAAAAGAAAGGAAAAAAGTTATTTGCATCTCTTAAAATAGATATGTGAAAGTTTTTGATCGAGTGGATTGGTATTTTCTCCAAGATGTTCTTAATAAGCTAGATTTCTATGAGAGATGGGTCCATCTTATCATGCAATGTGTAACAACTGTAAGATATTTAATCTTAATAAATGGTATCCCAAAATGAAGTATTATTCCTACTCGGAGAATTAGGCAAGGTGATCTTATTTCCCCTTTTCTTTTCCTCATTTGTGAGAATGCACTTGCTCTTATGATATCTAAGGCCATTGATGAAGGTGTTATAGAAGGAATTCGAATGAAAATGAATTGCCCAATGATTTCAAGACTATTCCTTGCAGATGATAGTCTCCTCTTCATGAGAATTCAAGGGGAACCAACTCCATGATTGGAAGGATATAATTGAAAAATATTGTAATTTGCATAAATCTTGTTTCACCTTCAGCAGGAATACCCCACTTTGGTGAAAGAGGAGATTATGCAAATCTTTCCTTATAATGAAGCTAAAGGAAAGAATAAGTATTTGGGTCTTCCTAGTGATTTTGTCAAATATAAATCTAAAATTTTTGCAAATATTAAAGACAATGTTCTCAGCAAGTTGAATGAATGGAAGGAAAAACTTTTATCTCCTGCAGGTAAAGAAATTTTAATTAAATCAGTAATTACAGCCATTCCTAGCTATGCCATGAGCGCTTTCAAGCTTTCAAAATCTATTCTTCACCTAATTTCAAATGCAACCTCAAAATTTTGTCGGGCCAAGAATGGAGGTAAAAAGACACATTGGATTACTTGGCAAAAGCTTACTAGAAGCAAGGATGATGGTGGGCTTGGCTTCAAAGACTAGGTAGCTAAAAAAATGGCATATTTAGCCAAGTTGGGCTGGAGGTTGATTACCAATGAAAACTCCCTTTAGACCCAAGTCATGAAGAGTCTTTACTTTCCTAACATAATTTTTTTTCAAGCATCCATTGGCTAGTAAAAGCAACCTCAAGAAGCGTCTACAGAATATGGAGGCTAGTTGTCTAAGATGTTAACAAGAATAAGAGACCACCATGCATCTTGTTCTTCAATGTCCATTTGCAATAGCTGCATGGTTTGCTACCCCACTTTCACTTCATTCTAATGTCATGGTTCATGAAAGTTTCATTAATTGGCTTGAGGAATGGTTTCTTAAGTCCAAACAAGTGAATGATTTAAAAAAAAAAAAACTGATTCTATTGTGGCCTTTATCAGCTGGGAGTTATGGAAATCAAGGAACTCTTTCATCTTCGTAGGTAACAAAGAATCTCCTCAACAAGTGGTAAAGCGTGTCCTCTCTCATCTCCAAGAATTTGAAGAAGCCTTAGCAACTTCTTCGTTTAAGAATTGCAGATCATCCAAACAATGCTCAACAAGTCCAACTAAATGGGAAAAACCACATTATGGTACTTCCAAGCTTAACCCTGATGATACTTTTAGTTCAAGGAAGAATCGAAATTCTATCGTTGTTGTCATTAGAGATGATGCTAGTAACTTTATTGCAAGTTCTATCTATTCTGATAATTTAACCAACATCTCACAGCTTGAGGCAAGAGCAATTAAAAATGGTATGCTTCTTGCTAATAAAATAAGAATCTATTGTCTTGTTATCAAATCAGACTGCTTAGAGGTGATTACGAGGATCAAGGAGGGGAACCAATAATTGAAGTCATTCCTATTACCAAGGATATATTACACTTACCTTCCTCCTTTTCTTTTGTTTCTTTCAGACATATTTGTCGTTCAACAGCTCATTCTATGGCTAATTTTGGGCTAAAAACAATTGTTGATTCATGTTTTCTTTCATGCCCAAATTGGCTTGTTAACTCTGTATATTCTGATTTCCCTTAGTTTTTTAATGCAATCACCTTACCCAAAAAAAAAAGGGGTAAGCCTCGATGCAACAGTAAAGTTTCTTCATTACCACCTAGTGGTCATAGGTTCAAGTGCGTAAAGTGAGGTTTTATGGGGCCAGAACCATCCTGATAATCGACTCAAAAACCTTATCAAATCAAAACACTAAAGGGCGGGACAGTACAGTCGAGATGTACACCCCTAAGTGATTGGTCATATTAAAATATTTTTTTTCTCAGCCCCATTGAAAGAGAGTACTCATGACCTCTTAATTGTGATAGGATTTGTATTATTGAGGAAAACTTTTTGTTGTAGATTCTAATTAAATGGAAATTTTTTTTAAAGGGTGGGATAGTATAGTCGAGATGTACACCCCTAAGTGGTTGGTCATATTAAAATATTTTTTTTCTCAGCCCCATTGCAGGAGAGTACTCATGACCTCTTAATTGTGATAGGATTTGTATTATTGAGGAAAACCTTTTGTTGTAGATTCTAATTAAATGGAAATTTTTCTTAAATCACCCTTAAATTTAAATTTTATATAATCTAACCGCCTCATTTTCTAATAATATCGGACAATACTTATTTTATAAACAAAATTACACTTAAATCCACTTTGTCAGATAAAAGGCAATAAGTGATGATATGGTTTGGTTACTATTTTCTAAATGGCATGTCTACTCTTGAGAAAGGGTAAACTTATTGTTTTACTCTTCCATGTAAAACCCCTATTATCTTCCATGTTAACTTAATTTTGTTGGTTTTCAAGGGATGTGAATAGGTTGTTATATAGAGGACATAGCAAGGTCAAAAAGGTCTTTTTAAAAAATCTATGCTAATGGCATTTTTCATCAAGGGTGCGGTCAATATTATTATAAAACGAGGGGGTTATACCATATTAATTTTAGATTTAAAGGCAGTACAAGAAAATTTTCTTAATTATATTTAATAAAGCGTATAAATTTAAGACTTGGTCCGTTCAATTTAGGTGACCCATCGGATGAGATATGGTGTTTTTTGTTTCTGATCATCAAATTGGATTCAAAGATCGGACTGACAAGTTGATCTCTTATGATTTCAACCGTAAGATATATAGCCGGTTCATAGAGAGTGATGTTGATCCATGTTTGTTTGTTTGTCCAACCAAAATCGGAATCGGTGCAATTCGGCAACAGACGCAGAATCAACGTAACAGATTCTATTAACCCTGACATTAGAGAGTCCCGTACATTGAATATAGCTCCATGGAATCAAAAGTTCCTTAACAACCGGACCCTGTGGCACCTAGCTTTGCTCTTCTCAAACACCCTCACATCGAATTTCTTTATCTTTTACCCAAAAAAGAAATTCTTTATCAACCCAAATGAGGAAACCTTTTAGTAAATAGAGATTTTATTGCAAAAGAGAGCCGAAAGGCAAACAAGGCATACTGATTCAATATCCAAGAAGCCAAAAAGTGGAAAGGGCCCATCGATCGAGACACATGTTTGTGATCGAACAAAAATTAATTGCAAGCTAACCACAAATGCCAAAATATATGGGAGAAGAGAACCAGAACCTCCGCCCCAGTTTTTCGATTAGACCATGTTTGGAAGTCAATAAAAGAAATTAATATAAGGGATAAAATAAGACAGCACTTATAATTACACTATGATTTTTTTATGTATCTATCTCTCTCCTTAAATTTAAGATATTTTGAATCTTTTCTTTTCTTGGCTTCCAAACATAATCTCAGGGAAATTAATACGATCCCAAGATTATAATAAAGTAACAAGTCAACTTATGTTTGGAACAGAAAAGGACAATTTGCTACCGAACCATGTTACCTTGCAAAAGGGCAGTTAAGCAGCACATTTTTTTTTTTTTTGGTAAGGAGTTAAGCAGCACATGACCAGTAGTTTCTATAGCTAAGCCCCATATTCTACAACTAGAATCGATTGGCTTTTGACATTTCTGAAGATTTTCATCTTGGGAAGGGACTCCCAACTCCAAATCCTTTTCTATCGTGATGTCGAGATATCATCCCATTTGTGCATGTGGAATGAAGAAGCTTAAGATGCCATCTGTTGATCCCTTTGATTGGACAATAAGTGTTAAGCAGATTTAATAGAGAAAAATCCATTTATAGCTCCCCCTTCG
>NW_024868573.1:94449-115048 GCF_013358625.1 Macadamia integrifolia | reverse complement strand
CCCCCCTCCGTGATCGAATGAGAATGGATAAGAAACTCGTGGGATTGACGTTGAAAGGCAGGGATGGCTATATTTCTGGGAACGAACTCAAGGCAAATATGAAGAAGCACATAAGTTATGTGAATGATCCAAGTCTTGTGCATCAGTTTTCTCTTATTTCCCTGAAGTTGCTCAATATATCCACCTATTTGAATATAAACCTCAATACAATTCTTTGATTTGCATTCAATGTATTTTCTTATCCTTGTACTGGAAATATTTTGTTAGGCTGCAAGGAATTGGATTCATGCACCAACACTGTTATTGACACGGTGTTAATGAATTGCAGGACGCATTATCTGCTTTTGACTCGTACACATCTCTTGACATGTTGGATCATCCACTCTGGAACTACATCTATTACATGGTAATGTATTGTCGATTTTATACCTACTTCAAATCTCAATTCTTTAACAGCAGCATCCATGTCTTTCTTGAATTCTCTGAGAATTTTATTGCCAAAACAGCTGGCTGAGATCCTGCCATCAGCAATTGTCCTCTACACCTTGCGGAAGCTGCCTCCCAAGAAAGTATAGCACAGTACCGACCAATCCGTTAACCCAGCCGCCTAATTGTCATCCTTGAAAGGTTTCCTCATTTAGAATCTCGTTGGTGTATTTCGGTTGGAGAAAGAAGAACAAATAAGCAGAGAAAATGGATGCCTGTGTTAATGTTGAGCCATGCCAGTTCTCTGTATTTTACATATACAGCGTTCGTCTAAAGCTTGTGGGGAGGTTTGGGAGATGGTGTCAAGAGTTCTATTTACTAAATTATGAGCTAAGCATATATAGTCTCTATCTTGTTTCAAGATATTATATTCTGGGAAATAGCTTTATCATGGATTTCTAATGATACTTAAGTTGTAGATTTATTTATCATCATTTTTAAGGTGTGGTTGATCCTGGATTTGATCAATGAGTCGTTCCAGAAATGAAATCGCTTCCACATCTTTGAGTTTTCTTTGGTCCAGGCTATGGCCAAGCCTGGCCCGCCCTCAACCGGTAGGGCCAGGCTTGGTATGAGGTCTAGGGTTAAGCCTAGCGAAGCCAGGTCCACTCCTATAAATATAGGCATCACATTGGAAACAATGCAAAGTAGCTTGGGATGTTTGACTACTTAAAGGCATCATATTTTTTATTTCTTCTCTTAAAATTTCAATGTAAAAAAAGAAAAAAATAAATAATTTCAATGTGGAAAAAGAAAAAAATTTACTCCAAAGGAGGAGGAGGGACTGAGAAATATATTAATTTTTTTAGTCCCACTTTGCCACTTTGGGAATTTAAGAAGAGAAAAAATGAATGTAAATCTATAAATAAGAGGGTTGGTAAAATTGGTTATAAATCCAGATTTTGTAAACGGGTAGACTCCTAGTTTCTCCACATATTTGTCAAGAACAATGTAGAGTTCATGAAAAAAAAAAAATTTAGAGATAAGGTAAGTTGCATGGGCATACAAAGATGACTGAAAAGTATAAGGACGCACGGATATACATGGAAGGATGAGGGCATTTTGATTGAATTATTTGTGACATGTGTCTAATTCATAAAGTATACAACTAATGATGGTGGACCATTTTTTCCAACCTCCAAAATGAGGCCATAAGAATGAGTTTTAATTAAAAAAAATAACAATAACAATAATAATAATAATAATAATAATAATAAGAGAATTTACTTTGCCCTCCCTTGTATTTTGGTCCATCACACATATCACCCTAGATTTTGAAGTTTTACATTTTCCCCCCTAAAGGATGACGTGACGGTGTTAGTGAGGTGTTAGTTTTGAAATTGAAAAGATTATTTTATTCCTATTACATCAACCTAAAATCCTCAAATTGGAGTGATTTGTCAATTAAAAACTAATACACTGTCCGACGAAGGTGAAGAAGACAAAACTTTCTGACGAAAGTGAAGAAGAAATAACTATACAGTGATCAAGGAGATCCCCAAAGAAATAAATTGAAAAACTTAACTGAAGTGAAAGTGTGTAATGCCAAAATCATTATTATATTTTTGTGATTTGCTTACTTTATGCTTCTTGACATCTGATTGTCTTGTACTTACCCACCAGTCAATCCTTATTCTATTTGATATATATATATATATATATATATAAATAATAATAATAAAAAGATATGGTATTGGTTTTCAATTTATAAATCTGACTGTTTTAAACCGAATACAACTGACTGCACATTGAATAAAAATGATTAAACCAAATTATCGAACCACTAATCCGATTAGGAACTGAATAAAATTAATTAAGGATCGTATAACCAAAAACTAACAAGAAGCAAAAACCAAACCGGTAATAAATGGTTTAATCAAAACTAATACTCAAAATTGATTAGAATCGATTTTGATTTGGGAACTTAATTGAAACCGATTAAATCGATTAGATTTTTATTTATTTATTTATTTATTTTTAAATTTTTTTTTTTTTTATCATTGGCAAACTCAGATTGCGTTGAAACTTCATGGGTGGTAACCTTGGATCCAACCATCCACAAAATTTATGCCCTACTTTAGTGAGACTGTAGAGACGCAATCCTAAAACGATGTAGAACATAATGAAAAAATAAGAACAAACAATGCACACAGATTTACGAGGTTCGGCAAGATTGCCTACGTCCTTAGTAAGATGAGATCTTGCTTCACAATCAAAACTGCCAGTCGTCCTGCCTGTCGAGGCGCATGCAGTAGTACTCCCTGAATTAAACTATAACAGAATAAAAGACATCATACACCAACAGAGACATGGGGTTATAAGAGGTTGTGCTGTTTACTTCCAGTGTGGATCAGGTTCTCTTGAAAAAAAATCATTCTCGTATAATTCTGATCCACGCGCATGGAATCCAACTAAAAGGATCAAAATCGTACAAAAACCTGATCCATCTTCTATCTGGGTGATGGTGGGCCGAGCCCGCACTCCCATAAAATAAGTGATAAGGTTATTAGATGTTACTGGTTCATATTTTAATTTTTTGTAGCAGTTCAATCTTCAATGGAATGGGCTTGTTTAATCCTCACCCACACTGCCATAAAATAATTAGAGATAAGGTTATTTGATTATGGTTCATATTTTAATTTTAGACAAAAAAATCCACACGCCATTTATTTGCTTATTGTTTTCACATGCCCTCTTAGAAAAAAGTGAGGGCTCCATATTCTCTCTTTCCTCCAAAATCTCTTATTTATGATTCGTAACTCGGGCTTCTCATATGCCCCAATTAGTACTCAAGCATTGTAAGGAACCCTCTCCTTTTAATTTTATACAGCGATCCAACATGGCAGTTTAAGGCATGGCATTGGTTTATACAGCAGCATAAACTCTAGCTTGTCAAGGGTGAATTTGAGTGAGAGACATGTGTTGAGCGGTATTTAAAATTCAAAATTGATTCAGTCAAATCCGCTGACATGAATATGAATTGACTGTGATCGATCCTGATTTTGAATGTTTTAGAGTGATCAATTCTAAGGTTTTTTAGACCAAATCACTGAGTTTTCATATCGAAGGAGCCAATTCTAGAAATTTTTTGGGACTGATTCCTGCTGATTTGGATTCCAATTTGATCTCGATTCCAAGTTTAAAATCTCCGAATGAGTGAATAACAAAGAAAATCTAAGGATATGTGAAGTATACCCGTAATAATATGTCGCTTTCAACTTTTCAAATGCAATCAACCTTTAGAGAATGGATGTACAGTTGAAGCCTTGATGAAGGTGACTAAGGAGATGGGAGGAGACACACTAATCCTTACATTTTTTACGAAAATTTATTCCTTACATTTTTCACGAAAATTTACTATGTTCCTTGTCTAGTATGCATTTTTAAGTATGATCAAAGACATTGTCGTGCTTACTTGTGACTCTGATGAAAGTTTGGCCCTGTGAACCTGAATCTGTTCCAAAGTTTAGGGGTCACTCCAAGTTATAGGGATTTTTATGGGTGGTATGTAAAATAGAGTTCATCAAATGACAAGAAAGCATTGAAATTTTAGAGATATGGGAAGGTGCATGGACATAAATAGATGACTGAACAATAATAATATGCATGGATATACATGGGAGGACGAGAGCATTTTGATTGAATTTGAGTTTCATTTGTGACGTGTGGTTGATTCATAAAGTATACAACTAATCCAATGATTGATTGACCAAAACCAATTTATATGGCTCAAAATGACAGACTATTTTCCAAACCAAGGTCATGAGAATGAGTTTTAATAAATAATAATGATGGTGATGAATTGATAATAATAACAATAATAATAATTTCATCTGCTCTCTCACACAATTTTGGTTATTGAAGATGACATACTAAATCAACAAAGTAAAATTCATTAAGACATTTTTCTGTTAAGGTTCTACACTTCTACTAGGGATGAGTCCTTCGACACACTTAGGTTCACTTAGATGATAAGAAGATGACAAATCCAAAAAATAAAATATTTGGATTTTTTTTTTTTACATAACTTTGGAATTTAATCTTTCTTATCCTTTTTAAGTGAACTAAGGTTCTTTCTTTCTAATCAGTTGATTGAGATGTATTGACATTGGATCTGCTGATTGATATTTTTTTTGGTAACTAATATGATTGATAGCGATACTTGATTGATATAGATTAGTTGAACAAATATCATATATTTATTATTAAAAAAATAATAATAAATACATATTGCACTTGAATTGGATCGATCTCAATTGATACTGTATCGATTAGGATCATACTTAGATAAAATGGATTTATCCTTTTTATCCTTATACTTTACCAATGGTTGGCATTGAATCGATTGAGATCAAAGAAAAATCTTGACCCTCCACTGATACCAATCCAATTTGGGGACCCTGATGGATCCGATCCAATTTTTAAACTATGCTTCCATGTCAAAGCCATTGCACCTCACTATTTGTATACAGGGAGGACCCACTTAGTCAAGGGAGGAAAGAAAGTGAGAACGATACACATTTTTTTTCCCTTTTCTTATTATGCTTGAATATCCGTTTTGGGAAAGGGTTGTCATCTAAATCTCAAGGCCACCAAACTTTTTTTTCTTGTAGGGTAGTTCTAAGGCCACATAAAACACATGATCATCCCACCCTTATGTCGAATGATTTAATGCATATTCTCATTGGCCCCCAAGGGCTACACAACAAGCTAGCATTCTCTCTCCTAAAATGAAGATAAAATGACAATGAAACCGATTTTTCTTTCACTTACAATGAATTTAAAATAAAACATCTTAAGCAACCTTTGGATTGGTTGTTGAAATGATAAAAAGTGAGACTTAATAATGAAACTCAACTGGCCAAAAATTCAATCATAAGGTCACATCATGGTAGATGAAGAGATTCATTCTCTCTTCATTCTTGGTGATGAAAAATTTTGGAAAATTTTCTCTATCTGAATAAAACCTTTATAGGTGAAAAAAATCATTGGATCAACTTTCTCTAAACCCATGGCGAAGTGATGAAGATGAATCTCCACTCTACTCTTATGGCTTGGATTGCATTAAATAGAGGTAGTTTTCACTTCATCAATAGGAAGTGAGAACACAGTTTAGGTATCAATATCAAATTGGCCAAACCGATCGATTTATATTGATATCCTGCATGATCAATATTGATACTTGATTGATATAGATTGGTGAATTTGATGAAAAAAAAAAGAATTTTGATCTTATATCAGATTGATAAAGCCTGATATAGTCAATACACCTCGATATTAATATTGGTATCGATGATGACGGATACCAATTCCAATAACGTGAACTGCATGTTTACATCCATGAGAATTACTATAAAAAAAAAAAATGTCTACATCCATGACCATGAGTGGGGGAATGTAATGCCAAAACCATTACCATCGTCTTCCTTCTTCTTCCTAATAGGGATTATAGGGTAGAGTACATGCCGCCCAAGTCATCTGGGAAAGTGATTCACTCAATCGATCTCAGATCACGTCACCTTGGCTTCTAATACCGGTTCAACAAGTTTTTTTTTTTTTTTTTTCAATTTCGTAATAATTCTGAGCAGTTAACTGGGTTGAGTTTCGAGTTTGACATTGGACCACTGGAGAGAAAGTCCACTCCAAGTGAAAACGAACAGTGGCATATTTGTAATATCGATTATAACTAAGGTCATAATTTGATAGAACCTGCCTTTACATTTCAATATTACAAATTAAACATCTGGAGTATGAATCAGCGAATTGTGTTTATTCGCTTTTACTCAGTTTCGCGCCAACCACCCTTCTTCACCTTTCTGTCTTCATTGTTTTTCAGTTTCAACTCTCTCTCTCTCTTAACCTCTTAAGCCAAGAACCTCCTATCTCCCTCTCTCTCTCTAACACAGAGTCAGTCACAGCCTCACAAAAGCGGACCCTAACGTTTTGGAAGCTTCGGTGGTGGTTGGGGGTGGGGGTGGGGGAGGTGCGGACGGAGAAGTGAATTACGGCTCTCTGTTAGACTATCTGGTAAGCTGATGACTGATGAGTATCTCCTCCTCTTTCTTCTTCTTCTTCTTCTCTGATCTCTGTTGGTGGAGCTCGCTTTTTCCTCGGATTCTGAGCTCTGCTGTCGTTTTTTTTTTTTTTTTTTTTGGGGTTTTGCAGTTGCAGAGCTTCGTTTAGAAGCGCAGAGAAGGAGAAATCACGAGAATGTCTCTCAACATGTCCTTTACGGAGGTCGGACCTTTGTTATCCAATTGGTGGGACGATATAAACCACTCCACTGCCTGGCAGGACGGGATCTACTTCTCCCTCTGCGCTGCTTATGCCCTCGTCTCCGCTGTTGCTCTGGTTTGCCTCCTTGGTCCTTTACTCTGTTTTTCTCTGGCTGATCTCTTATTTACATTCATTGAATGTTTCACTGCGGTTCATTTTGTGCTGCTTTTGTGATTGGGGACTCTCGGTTGTTGCTTGACGGGTTTTTGTAACAAAATGTCTCGCTGATCATCATTTTTCAATTTTCTTTTGTCGAAAATGAGATTTCGGTTATGGATTTTCTACAGTTAGATGGGGAATAATGTGGTTGTTGAAGTTCAAGAATTTTCTTCTTCCTCTTCATTGTTTCTTCTGCTGCTATTAGTTGAGAACGTCTAGAGCTTTACAAAGTAGGACCCTTTTCGGTTTCTAGATGTTCGAGTGGTCAACAGAGTTTACCATGGCATTCTTATGATCTTGTCTTTTTCTTTGCTAATGTTGTGCAGATTCAATTAATTAGAATTGAAATGCGAGTGCCGGAATACGGTTGGACTACACAGAAGGTTTTTCATCTTATGAATTTCATTGTAAACGGAGGTGACTTTAAATGTATCCATGTCGATGTATCAGTTTCAATTTTATTTCTTTACCCTAATTGTGAGTTTGCACATTGCAGTGCGTGCAATTGTTTTTGGATTTCACAAGATGGTATTTCTTTTGAAGCCAAAGGTTAGTTTTATTTTTTGATTCAATGCAGTTCAAATGCATTTTTTAAGTCAATATTTTTACTCTATTCTATTGTGAGTCCCTGATTCAATGGAAATCCAGTCATAGGTCAAAGTACCTTGTTTGAGATGCCACATTTTATGCTTGAAAGACAAGATTTGCAGACAGAGGTGTAAAACAGAATGCTCTGATGGTCAAGTCCTCCTCTGATCATTGATGCTCCTACTCCTGTAGGAGGAAGAAGAGTGAAAATCACCAGAGGAATCAAAATTCGAGACTACATGCACTGAAATACTTTAGGAAGTCCAAAACCCAAAGAAAGACCAGAAAAAATATGCTTATCTCAATAATGTTACCTTAAATCAAAATAAAGGATTAGATTGTATGCATCAACATGGCATCAAATTTCAGACATGATACGACTGCAGTTTGAGTAGTAGTGGCCTACAGAAAGTCAGGCTCATTTTGGAATTAAGTTGACTATTACAAGTATAATATTTCTATTAATAAATGAAATTTGATATGATGAAAGGGATCATGAAATAAGCAACTTATGTAGTTAATTGTTTTGGTTACCAAAGTGAACAGTTGATTGGAAGATGCTGAGTGACAAAAATAGTAATTTGAAGGGAAGCTTGGTGGCCATGTGATGGCTGATGTGGAAATTCAACATAGATGGAGCACACCTAGAATTGGCTATATTTTAAATGCTGTGGCTTTCTCAACATATGGCCGAAGCCACAGAACATCTTGTATTATCAACCATCGACCTGGGGAACGGCTGGTGTGGAATTCTAACCATTGGATCGATAGGGGATCATGTGGCTCAGCCATCTTCCAAATTCTGATCACCCACCATGTACTGAACCTTTTCCCTGGAATGCTGAAACTAAACAAATGAGTCAAGTATGATGCAGACAACCTGTTCACACTGAGCACTAACTAAACTGCCATGTGGTAGACAAAAAACAAGTAATGATGTTGTCAAGAGGTAATCCACGAGAGATGCTCATCTAGAAACATTGCCCCCATAATAATATCTAGGAAATGATATTAGTTATGTATGTAGATAGTAATAAATGATAAAGGTAGAGGGTGAAAAATACTAATAAATGACAAATTCATGTGATAAATCAGTTTTAAGATCAAGGATTTTAACCAGTTTCATATAATCCAAGAGAAGCTGCTTTTTATAGTTGAAGAAAATCTTGGACCGGAGCTTCATGTTGCAGAGAGAGTACCTAAATCATTTTATTCTAATCTTAGTAGGATTGAAGGATTCTCATTGGGACAGAATACAGAGCTCTCTATTGGAACGGTCAAAGATTTATCAGAATACATCTATTGGAAAAAAGAGATCAATCAGAATGCTTCCTTTGTTTTTACCTATGTTGCCTGGTCACTTCTAAATAGTAGCTGTATTTATGCATTTTGCACTTGTGGAAAAGATTCCCACAGGTACAGCATGGACACCTAGATTTCTATGACTAATATAAATTCAACTTAGTTAGACATACATATATGTAAACAATTTGATCTCTCCCATAGAGATTGTAGAATTGTTTGTATCAATATATGATGTGAACCAAACTTTAAAATATTTAAAGTCTAAATTAAATGTACTTCTTGAGTCCTTGAATTCTATTTTTATTTTGTTAAGGCTTTTCTGAGTGTCCTTGTTAGATTCTGACTCCTGCACCCATACCAATGCGACATATGTTTCTACGTTCTAGTCTTTTCATCTGTTAATTTGTTATTCTTAAAATGTTTGATTAAAGTGGCTCATTATTGAAAGTCAAATTTGAAACAACACCTTTTGAAGTGATCGTATTGAGAACGAAAGCATGATACATATACATGGTCATATATTTCAGATATGTTGAATGAAAAGTGCAATTTGAGCATGATGTGTCTACAAGGTCAAATGTGTTCTGTAGAAGAAGTGTTCCTTGGTCAAAACATTATGTATCCATGATTCAGATGATTTTTTGCCATCAAGTTCCTTTGGAAACCACAGATAGTTTAATAATGTGGTGGTGTTGTTTCCTTCATATTAATTATCGCCAGTGACCAGGTTTTTCCAATCAAGTGGAACTTATGTGAAACAATTAACATATGCTTCAACCATTCAACGAACTGGCTAGGAAATTCCTACTGTTTTTTGATCTCATTATTGCAGATGGTGAATTTGTAATGGCTTAATGGAGAATATAGGTTGTTTTGTGTTAAGTAGCATTTATAGTCCCAACCCGTTGTATTGATGAGGGATGGCTGTTTCTTGGATCAGGTCTTAATTTTTGTGCTGGTGGATCTTCCTGGACTGCTATTTTTCTCAACCTACACCCTACTTGTCCTATTTTGGGCAGAGATATATCATCAGGCAAGTGGTAATATTAATTTTCTTATTTGCATTTGGTCTGATAGCCTTTTGTAATCATAATGGGATCAATTCTCTCACCTAAGGTTGGAAGTTGGTTCACTGTGGATTTTGCTCTTCCATTGGCGTGGAAGTATATCATGGAAGGTAATGGAAATCCATGGAAACCTGTAAAAACCATGAATGTTTTTGGGAACTTCAAAGTTTTTGCAATAGGCTCCAGTAAATATGGGAACCATAAGATAAGAAATAAAACCTTCTATTGGTGGTTTAATAATCTTCCTACATAAGGTCACCTTCTATCGTGCATGTATAGAGCACTTATTTTCAAACTATCACGGTTATAGTTCCATAGTGGCATAGCCCATGGTATACCACATGTAATATTAAAAGGATATTATGTACAAACACCTAAATTCTTTGAATATATATATATATATATATTTATATATTTTAAATTTGATTGAACTATATATGAACATTGAAAATTCTGACCTTCATTCCTTTTCATTGACAGGCAAGAAACCTTCAAACAGATAAGCTCAGGATTGTATACATTTCAGTTAATGGCGGAATATACTTTATACAGGTATGCTTTTGTCTCCTGCAATTACCTTCTTCTGGCCTCTACTCCTTTTCATCCAATTGAGCACCTTCTTGCATTTGCACGTCCTTGTTTTACTTTGCTACATAAGCTTCACTGCATGTAGTCTAATGTCTCTGCTCTTTCATCTTATAGGGTGGTGATTACATTCACTTTTGTATTGGGGTAAAAGGGGGGGGGGGGGGGGAAGAGTAAAGGTGGGACTCGACCCTGGGTCTTGGCTGCAACAATCCAAAGGCCTTCTCAGATACCTGGCACCTTCTAACATCTCTGATTTGGTTGCTATTTGTTATTGCTTTTTGCATGCTGTGCTAGTTGCACAACCATGTGGTTTGTACAAATTTATATCTTCGAGGGGATTAGTCAGTTACATATATTCAGTAGTTGAACCTTGATTAGTGCTTTAGGTATTCTAATGCCTCTATTGTTTGTTATCCATCCTGTATGGTCTAACTTAGATAATTTGATCAGGTTTGTCTTTGGATATACCTGTGGATAAATGACAACAGTGTTGTGGAAGCCATTGGAAAGATATTTATTGCAGGTTTGTCATTGGAACTATAGCTTTATCTTTTTACAGTCTAAGGGATCTCATGGTGGTACTTCAGACTCTTCCCTTAATATTTTTATGTAATATCTTCACTTGTTGATGTGCAAGTTTTTGTTCATTTTCTTTCCAGTTGTATCATTTGCTGCAGCACTCGGTTTCCTTTTGTATGGAGGGAAGTGAGTCTTCTCAATTTTATAGCATCCGCAATTAATCCAGATTCGTGTTAAGTGTATGCTCTGTTTATGGTAAATGGTTTTGGATCTACTGGAGTTATGTACATATACTTTGTTCTACTTGTAGACTATTTTTCATGCTGAGGCACTTCCCTATTGAATCTAAAGGGCGAAGAAAGAAGCTCCATGAGGTGTGTGCTTTTAACTCATCGGTTCAACCATCTGATGTGATAGCATTGATGCTATCATAATGGTCACAAATCTTGGCACAGGGTATATGTTTCAGAAAATTTTATTTATTTTGCTTTTATTTCATTAGATTGAGGAAAATATTGGGTTAGCAAATAAGACCTTTACAATTTAAGCAATTGAGAAACGAAATTCTATCAAAATTTTAATATAAAAAGGAAACTAAATCCACATTGTTGGGGAAATGATCTGCGGGGTCAGCATATGAGAGCTAATACTGTTATACCACTATGTAGTAAATAGGATAAATATCTGATTTTGCAGTGGGTTTAACCAGCAAATCATGTATCTTACCAGTATTATCCTAGAAATTCTTAATGGCATTAATGATCGATGTTGAACATTGGAGTATGACTTAACTGAATCTGGCCAGCTCCAATTTCCATGGAACAGGAACCATAGGGATAACAGAAGGCTAATTGGGCCTCTCAACTTGTAATGAAGAGAATAAGAGGCATACTACTGAATGGAATAATCTACTTTTGCAGATGCCAGAGAAATAATTTATCATTTTTATTTTTGTTCCTTGTGAAGTCAGATTTTTTTTCCCCTAGAGGGCTAATGTGAAGTAGTAGTATAGTCACTGAACATGGAATTGGTTTTGTGTTTTGGAACAGAAGTGGTGAGGAAAGACATGACTAGTAACGAGTATGGATTTGAAGTTTGAATACAGCTGAATGGAGAAAAAGGATCCATGTAGCCAATCCCATTTGGTTGGGATAAGGTTGAGTTAAGTTGTATGAGTTACATTATTTTCAAACAAGAATTGGAACTTGCCATATTTTGCACTTAGTGTGCCGTAAAGCAATACAAGGAACATTTTGGAAGAGAATGAGGTGCACCTACAGCAGTGGAGGATTTTAGAGTACTATCCTGGAAATAATATGTTTGTACTGCAGAAATTTTGAACAGAAATGATCTCATGCATGCGTCCTTTGGCATCTTATGGAAAAGTGAAAAATAATTATAGTGGAATGCACAATATAAACTGTATAGAGAATGCCTGCAGAAGAACAATGGAAATATTAAGTTAATATGATTTAAATGCATATTTTAAAAGAAAAATAAGATATGCATTTGTGTCCAACCTTGTCTGTCACATATGGGGTCTAGCTAAGTCAATCTAAATGTTTGCATCCATGTTGTTCCTTTAATCAGACAGGTGATGGTTACCAGTAAAGTTCACATTCCCTTTGCTTCCTATTTGAGTAAATTCTCAATTTATTTTGGATTAACTTCTGTTATTTTGAGGCTCTAATGTTGGGTGTGTGTATGTGTGTGTTATTGCAGGTTGGATCAGTTACTGCAATATGTTTCACCTGCTTTCTTATCAGATGCTTTGTGGTGAGTATGTGGTTTCATGGTCTAATATTTGTTAAATACTTTGCGAAAAACCTACTTATAATGCTTGAAAAGAAACAGCCTAGTTGCTTCTGCAACAAAACTTCCTTCAGGATCACAGGACCTTACAAAAGTGCTCAGTCTCAAAGTGCCTCCTATGTCATGCATCTCATGGCACAAAATACAAGCTTCCTGGAATCATCTTTTAATGAGTCACTTTAGGAGATCATAAGGGTGAAAAGCTGATAAGACAATCTAAATTATCTGATCTGTCCTTGGGGGAGAGATTTATCTTTCTTTTCTATCTCAGTTCGAGTTTTCTTGGCTAAAAATAAAACAAAACCTTAAATTTTTCAAAAATGAAAGAAAAGAAGAAGAATTTTCAGTCAGGCAATTGTAAACCTTGGGATTATGATGTAGCCTTGTCACTTGTGTGATCATAAATTCAAACCTGCAACTGTGGGATTTTGGCTAAGCTTAAAAGAGTCGAGATCGTTACCCCTCTGTTCATCACAGCAAGGTATATCAGATTCCAAATCCTATCATGGATGAAACTGCATGCAATATCATCATTCATAGGAATGAATGTCAGAAATGACTAAAGTTATGCTCTGTCATGGTATTGGCTGAAGTTGCTTTGTGGTGTCAATGTATTTCAGTTGTTTGTGTGCGACTACTTAACTGCAACAAATGTTGTAGATTGTCAGGTCTATGAGAATTGATCTGAGTTTTTCATTTAAAGGGACCAATTGGGTTGTTCGTAGGCTGTTCCACCATGAGAAACAGCCTCTCAGCAAAGCGGGGGTAAGGCTGCATACATTATGACCCTCCCCAGACCCTGCAATGGCAGGAGCCTCGTGTACTAGGTACTAGCACACAGACAACTGAAAAGGTGTACCTAGTGCATGAGGCTATAGAAAAGGTGTACCTAGTGGACCAGCCTATGCACCACTGGGACCAATGTTTTGTCTTTTGTTGTGAACCCTTAAACTGGGGGGAAAATAGGATACGATCAGTAGCTTTGGTACCTGTTTGAGCTCACCGGAGGTCTTGTTTAACTTTTAATCAATACTTAGCACACATGGAAAGGGGAATGTTTTAATTTATTATGAACATAGTTGTCATGGCGTCTAGGCGACACCTTTAGGCCCTTGACAACTATGGTTATGAAAAATACTTGGAGCACTTCTGTAAATTAGTTGAGGGATCTGGTAGCACTTGTGAGAGGAGAAATATTTGCATTTGTAGTTCATAACTCTCAACAAGAAAGCATGAGGCCACCACCCTTTGTTAGAATAATTATAATTTCTGCTTTGCTACCCAGAGAGGCAACTTCAGAGACTGTACCGTGTACCATGTCTTGTATGATAAAATCAGTTATCTCGTAGCGGTGCTGACCTGGTTATGTTTAAGAAGTCATTATTGGCTTTGAAAAATGGCATATCAACACTAGGGATTCTGCTGTTTTAACAAGTTCTACTTGCACAACTCTTTGGTGTATGCATTTTCATAGCTGTAATTGTGTGAAAAGAAGGCCCGACTCCAAGTTGTTCAGGAATAGTGATGTTTGAGTTCCTCACCCTTTGCCTTAGGATTAGTCAGTTATATTTCTCGATGGGGGATGGGAAGGGGTATAACTTAGTATAGAGTCAAGAGTGGCACCTTGACGTGCTGGAAGTCATCAGTTCTAGCCTGATTAACTCTAAACCCACTGTGAGTTCTTTCTATTGCTCCCCCTTTGTGATCAATGGGTTTGGATAAGAAACTCAGGGATTGATGTGGGGAGGCAGGGATGCCTATATTTTTGGGAGTGAAAAATCCAGGCAAATATGAAGCATGTAGCTACAACTTATGCCTTTGAATGATCCAAGTTATCTTTTGTGCATCAGCTTTCTCTTATTTCCCTAAAGTTGCTCAATATAGCCACCTACTTGATTGTAAACCTCATTATAATTCTTCATTTGCATTCAGTGCATTTTCTTTAACTTGCACTGGAAATATTTTCTTAGGCTGCAAGGAGTTGGATTCATGCACCAACACTGGTATTAACTTGGGATTCATGAATTGCAGGACGCATTATCTGCTTTTGACTCATATGCATCCCTCGACGTGTTGTATCATCCAGTCTTGAACTTCATCTATTACATGGTAATGAATTAAGTCAATGATTTATTTACCCCAAATTTCAATTCTTCAGCATCCATGCTTTTCTTAGATTCTATGATATTTTTATTGCCAAAACAGCTGGCTGAGGTCCTGCCATCAGCACTTGTCCTCTACATCTTGCGGAAGCTACCCCCCAAGAGAATATCAACACAGTACCACCCAACCCATTAGCCCAGCCTAATCTTCATCCTTGAAAGGTTTCCTCATTTAGAATCTCGATGAGGTTCTGGAGGTGTATTGCAGTTGGAGGAAGAAAAGCAGATGAGTGGAGAAAATGGATGCAGATGTGTGATGCTGGCATGGCTCAGATCTCTGCATTTACTTATACGGGGCTCTTCTAAGCTTGTGGGGAGAAATCTGTTTTCCAGGTTGAAGCAATTGGTTATGGAAATGGCATCGAGAGTTGGTGCATATTTGATGATGTCCGTGTTTCATTTATTTGACAAATTGATGTCAAAATTTTGCAGGTTCTCTGCAGTGGTTATAAAGGGTCCTTTACCTTTCTATTTTCTGGATTTCTGATTTTGGAAAGGCACATGTAAGAACAAAATTTTTTGTAACACTTAAGATGTATATTTATTTAGAGTCACTTCATATAGTTGGAGAGGGAGGCATATTGATTACTGCAATCCATCTCTGGCAAATGGAGAACCTTCTAAGATCATTATATGTGATTAAATATTGATATAAATTCTAAGAATGCAGAGACTTTGAGTTCAGGCACCACAATCGTAGCCTACTTAGATTTTACCACCTTCTAATATATTGGCCAACCCACCTACTTCACTATTCTGATGATTGTGAGAAGTGGTTTTGATGAGTTTGATAAAGATCTTTCTCAAATAACAATTTCTGTGCTACTGTAAACATCTGTCCTAAATTATGTTATTCTTATGATGGTTCTCATACTATTTTATATGAACTTCTTATGTGTTATGGATTTGAATATTTATAACCATGCTCATAAGGCTTATACTCCCTCAAGGCCATGCGTCACCTTTTAGGCCAATGAGATAACAGAGTATATCTCACTGTTTGCAATGCTGAGATGATAATTTTAGACTCATGCACATGAGGTTTTCTAATGAACCATTTGGTTACAAATCTTCCAATGGCAGGATTTATTGGAATGGCACTGTCTTATGGTCTTGCATTAGACCTCTCTCTCGTTTTGTCTATTCAAAACCTGTGTATACTAGCAAATTATATAATATCTGTAGAAAGGCTGAACCAATACACGCATATACCTGGTGAAGCCCCTGAAGTGATAGAAGGGAACCAACCCCCACCAAGTTGGCCTGCCATGGGTAAAGTGAAGATCAATGATTTGAAGGTTTTTTGCATGTGTTGTGTTGTGTGTGTTCTTCAAGACTAATTTACAGGGAAAATTGATTTCAAGCATATCAGATATAGGCCAAACACTCAACTTGTTCTTCATGGAATCAGTCGCACATTTGAAGGAGGCCATAAACTCGGGATTGTTGGTCGAACTGGCAGCGGCAAGACGACTCTGATCAGTGCTTTGTTTCGTCTTGTGGAGCCTTCAGGTGGAAAAATCATCATAGATGGCCTTGACATCTCAACAATTGGTCTCCATGACCTAAGGTCATGTATTGGGATCATACCTCAGGACCCTACTCTATTTAATGGGACCTTGAGATATAATTTGGATCCCTTATCACAACACAATGACCAAGAAATATGGGAGGTAGGATACATTTTATAACATGGCTTCTTTAAGAATGGAACTATTTTGTCAAATGACTCAAACCCCTCAAGATGAAGGCTTAAATTATCCCCATACCATGACACCAGAAATTTAATCTACATAAGTTAAGCATTTTCTGTTGGGAGCCATATATTAGCAAGTTGGTCAGTTTGTCTTCAGTCAAATCATGTGTGGTCTGGTACAAAACCAGAATGGATGCAGCAGTCTTTGAGCTCTACTACAACAAATAAAATATCTTTGAGTCCAAGTAAGTTAGAGGTTAGACATGGTAATTGCTTACTTCTTCTTCTAACTCTTTAACCTTTCATTTCCTGAAAGGTTCTTGGAAAATGCCAGCTTCAAGAGGCTATACAAGAGAAAGAGGGCGGTTTGGATTCTTTAGGTAAGGTATTTCACATGAGGAATGCCTTTTTTTCCCTCTTAATATTACTGTAACTTCTATTGTTTTGTAAAAGAACTATTAACCATTAACAACCTGAAATTGCAGTGTTAGAAGATGGATCAAATTGGAGTATGGGACAGCGACAGTTATTCTGTTTAGGCCGTGCTATATTAAGAAGAAGTCGGATACTGGTGCTTGATGAGGCCACTGCCTCAATAGACAATTTAACAGATTCCATCCTCCAGAAAACCATAAGGACTGAATTTGCAGATTGTACGGTGGTCACAGTAGCCCACAGAGTACCAACCGTCATGGATTGCACAATGGTACTCGTCTTGAGAGATGGTAAACTTCATATCTTGAACCACTGTAACAGTTGTCAAGGAAAAAGAACTAATTTCTGTTTCAAATAATCACATTATATATAAAAAAAATGCTGAATTGAATTGTATACTTCTTTGGTAGTTTTGAGGTTTTTAAGTGCTAGGTTGATATTGATTGCTTGAGTTTTTAAAACCATGCATTTTTCAGGAAAACTAGAAGAGTTTGAAGAGCCAATTAAGTTAATGAAGAAAGAGGGATCACTATTTGGGCAGCTTGTCATGGAATATTGGTCTTATCTCCACTCTGCTGAATCAAGGTTAAAAAGCTAACCAATTTATGTTCCATATATCATCCTTTGGATTAATTACTTGTCAATTTAAAGGCTCATCTCAGCCATATTATCCTTCTACCCTCGTGTATTCGCCCTCAAATCAAAGAGGCCATTGCTTACTTTTCAACCACAGAACTCAAACTTTAATATTGCCCCATGGAGAACTCTTTTGAATTGCTACTTACTATATGGATACGTGTTGATGGGAATATATGACCAGATTTTGAGCACCAACAAAGCCGCCATGTGGCAAATATTTAGGGCTGTGTTGAAAGCCTTTGCATAATGGACAGTGAAGAAAGCATTTGCAATGGTGATAATTAATGCCAAGGTTGATTCCAATTTAGAGATAAGAACTTCAAAGAATTTAGAACTGCTAATCCAGTGAATGTCTAAAAAGTCCATCTTCAAGGCAGAGCTAAGATTCGTAAAATGAATTTGATTTGCATACTATCCATTCAAAATAACTGTTATTTATCGTCAATTTTAGGGTGTAGCTGATCCTGGATTTGATCAATGAGTCGTTCCAGAAATAAAATTGCTTATACATCTTTTTGATTTCTCGGTGTTATCATTCTGCATATTTCTTCTACTGTTGATCTATGGAAAAATTTATGAGCTAATTAAATAATTATTGTATGTATCAATAGAAATCTTTCCATTTTTTGTACTTTTTCAACCTTTTCAAAATATCCAGACAGGCCTTTATGAGATTTGATTTTAGGATAGTGCCTCAGGCTGGCCTAAACAATATTTAGTTCCCTTTTTTGGTAAATCAAAATGGATCTCTTCCATACGGACATGAACAGCATTATTTCTCTTGAAAAATTGAAATCAATACTTAGTGTTAGCATTAGCATGAATGGGCCTTCCTCGAAACAGCAACCAGACAAAACAATCTGTTTGCTGTGTAATAATTATTTATGAGCTAATTAAATAATTATTGTATGTATCAATAGAAATCTTTCCATTTTTTGTACTTTTTCAACCTTTTCAAAATATCCAGACAGGCCTTTATGAGATTTGATTTTAGGATAGTGCCTCAGGCTGGCCTAAACAATATTTAGTTCCCTTTTTTGGTAAATCAAAATGGATCTCTTCCATACGGACATGAACAGCATTATTTCTCTTGAAAAATTGAAATCAATACTTAGTGTTAGCATTAGCATGAATGGCCTTCCTCGAAACAGCAACAAGACAAAACAATCTGTTTGCTGTGTAAGTGACAGAGAGAGGGTGTTATTTTGTGATTCAGTAGTGGTTTTAAGGAGGTATTAAGCTCCATGTAAAGAACTCAAGCCTGGAACCATGACATTGCACTGAGTCTCTATGAAGAACTCAAAGTCACCCAACTGGAAAGTCTCGAGTCCTAAGGCACCCAAAATGGCACTCCTGATACCTTAACCCACCCCAGGGGGTGCTTCTCTAAGAAATCCATGTCATTTGATCAGGTTAGTGACTGAGAACCCGTTGGATGCTCCTAGGAAAAAATTCTTATACCCCCACCCTTCTTTTTTATTAATTCTGTTGGTTTGGGGGGTGGGGCAGGGGGGTTAAGCAGAAAACCGCATGCAATAAAAAGAGATGAAAGAAGATACATTATCAGTTGTCTGTTCTACTTTTACTACACCTAGCAGTCTTTTTTAGTAAAATTACTAACCCTAGCAGTCACAGCCAACTTATGTGTGGGTTCAATATATGTCATATCGACATTAGAAAAGGTTTTCATAATTGGTTTATACCCAAAAAAGAAAAAAACAGTAAATACTTCCCATGGCTACGATAAGAATTCTGAGTTACCTAAGCTACCAGGTCAAAGTCGGTTCAAATGTCAATGCAGTCGATGCGTAGAGACCTTGCTTTTTGCAATCCCATGAGCATTCCTTGTGCCTTTACGTCTTGAGCATTACCTACATACCCAAAATCTATGCAAGCAACAATAGTATCTGTATTGAAGATGAGAATTGATGCCCAACCTGCTGTATTAGTTCCCTTAATAAAACTTCCATCACTGATAACTGTAACATATCCAGGTTGTGTATGCTCAAGGTAGTCAATTGTACGCAAGGAAGAAGAGTGGTGATGAATTTGTATCAAAGGAATAAGGAAATCTACAAAGGTTTTGATCAATGATTCACCTATCGATAATAGCCATCACCTTTCAAGGAATTGATTTACTGTGAGATGTCAAACACTGGTTCCTTGTATTCCACAAAAAAGTAACATGTGATTGAAAAAACAGCAATGAAGAAGGATTCATCTTTAATGGGTGAGACAATCAGTTTCTTTCTCTATTGAACAACAAACCCAAGTATAATCAAGGGAAAAGAACAGTTTGAGATTCTCTCTAGTGGAAATACCACTATCCAACAATTTCCAAGTAAACAACTGAAACTTAGGGTGGACCTTAGTTTTCCATAATAAATGCCACAAAGTTCTTACTAAGATGAGGTGCCTACATTTAATTCATGTGATGAAAATGTAGAACTGAGGATCTTGGCAGCAAGTTGATCAGCAACCTCAGTAGTTAAATCTCCATTTCAAGTAAGGGAGGAAAACAAAAATTCAGCATGTATAGTACTTGCTAGAAGGATTTTAGTTATTAAAGCAGCTAATAATGTCTAATTATTTTCTTTAATAGGAAAAACCGGTATGCACCAAGTTGTTCATTCATGACTAAAAACACAATTGACTGGACAAACAATTTGTTGCAACAAAATTTTTGAGATTACAAGTGAAATGCAAATGGAACATTGTCCTCAAGCTTTGGTATACACAATGGAAGCATATTTGGCAAAACATCCAGTTTACAAACTCAAGCAGTGAATATATAACATATGCTGACTTAGGAAAAGCCATGTTCCATGCCTAATTCCCTAATCCCCAACATTGTCAATTCTAGTAAG
>NW_024868573.1:88441-94429 GCF_013358625.1 Macadamia integrifolia | reverse complement strand
GGGTAAAAATGACAAAACAAATAGGCAGATGAAGGAGAATCACTGTTTTGGGTAGTTTTGTAAATCCAAACCTAATTTTGGGTATTTTTGTTGACCAAAACTTTTTATGGGTAATTTTGTAAAGAAAAAACCAAAGGTGGGTAATCATGTAATTTTCCCTAAAAAATTTATGAGCTAATTAGGTAATTATTGTATATATCAATAGAAATCTTTCCATTTTTTGTACTTTTTCAACATTTTCAAAATATCCAGACAGGCCTTTATGAGATTTGATTTTAGGATAGTGCCTCAGGCTGGCCTAAACAATATTTAGTTCCCTTTTTTGGTAAATCAAAATGGATCTCTTCCATACGGACATGAACAGCATTATTTCTCTTGAAAAATTGAAATCAATACTTAGTGTTAGCATTAGCATGAATGGCCTTCCTCAAAACAGCAACAAGACAAAACAATCTGTTTGTTGTGTAAGTGACAGAGAGAGGGTGTTATTTTGTGATTCAGTAGTGGTTTTAAGGAGGTATTAAGCTCCATGTGAAGAACTCAAGCCTGGAACCATGACATTGCACTGAGTCTCTATGAAGAACTCAAAATCACCCAACTGGAAAGTCTCGAGTCCTAAGGCACCCAAAATGGCACTCCTGATACCTTAACCCACCCCAGGGGGGGCTTCTCTAAGAAATCCATGTCATTTGATCAGGTTAGTGACTGAGAACCCGTTGGATGCTCCTAGGAAAAAATTCTTATACCCCCACCCTTCTTTTTTATTAATTCTGTTGGTTTGGGGGGTGGGGCAGGGGGGTTAAGAAGAAAACCGCATGCAATAAAAAGAGATGAAAGAAGATACATTATCAGTTGTCTGTTCTACTTTTACTACACCTAGCAGTCTTTTTTAGTAAAATTACTAACCCTAGCAGTCACAACCAACTTATGTGCGGGTTCAATATATGTCATATCGACATTAGAAAAGGTTTTCATAATTGGTTTATACCCAAAAAGAAAAAACAGTAAATACTTCCCATGGCCACGATAAGAATTCTGAGTTACCTAAGCTACCAGGTCAATGTCGGCTCAAATGTCGATGCAGTCGATGCGTAGAGACCTTGCTTTTTGCAATCCCATGAGCATTCCTTGTGCCTTTACCTCTTGAGCATTACCTACATACCCAAAACCTATGCAAGCAACAATAGTATCTGCATTGAAGATGAGAATTGATGCCCAACCTGCTGTATTAGTTCCCTCAATAAAACTTCCATCACTGATAACTGTAACATATCCAGGTTGTGTATGCTCAAGGTGGTCAATCGTACTCAGGGAAGAAGAGTGGTGATGAATTTGTATCAGAATTTGTATCAAAGGAATAAGGAAATCTACAAAGGTTTTGATCAATGATTCACCTATCGATAGTAGCCATCACCTTTTAAGGAATTGATTTACTGTGAGATGTCAAACAGTACTGGTTCCTTGTATTCCACAAAAAAGTAACATGTGATTTAAAAAAACAGCAATGAAGAAGGATTCATCTTTAATGGGTGAGACAATCAGTTTCTTTCTCTATTGAACAACAAACACAAGTATAATCAAGGGAAAAGAACAGTTTGAGATTCTCTTTAGTGGAAATACAACTATCCAACAATTTCCAAGTAAACAACTGAAACTTAGGGTGGACCTTAGTTTTCCATAATAAATGCCACAAAGTTCTTACTAAGATGAGGTGCCTACATTTAATTCATGTGATGAAAATGTAGAACTGAGGATCTTGGCAGCAAGTTGATCAGCAACCTCAGTAGTTAAATCTCCATTTCAAGTATGGGAGGAAAACAAAAATTCAGCATGTATAGTACTTGCTAGAGGGATTTTAGTTATTAGAGCAGCTAATAATGTCTTATTATTTTCTTTAATAGGAAAACCCTGTTGTTCTATGCAAATGGAACATTGTCCTCAAGCTTTGGTATACACAATGGAAGCATATTTGGCAAAACATCCAGTTTACAAACTCAATCAGTGAATATATAACATATGCTGACTTAGGAAAAGCCATGTTCCATGCCTAATTCCCTAATCCCCAACATTGTCAATTCTAGTAAGACATCAACCATCAAATCTACATCATCACCATGCCCTCACACTTGATCAGATTGCATCTATCAATCAAATTATAAAAGGTCAATGCTTAGCTCATGTGTAGCCCTCCAACCATTTGTAGGGGAAGATTGATATCAGCAATGTCCACTTCCCCATAGGTATCATCCCTAAGACTATTCTAATCTTGGTGAATGTCCTGAGCTGGAGGAGCGGCAAACCTAACATTTGCTGGCCGGGTCACCACAACAGCATCATCAGCAAACAGTGATTTGATAAATGCAGGTGTCCTTAGAGGGCGACGACCTGTGATCCGTGGGTAGACGTCTTCAAGGAAATAATAAGCGTGACCGGCTATCATTCCCTACAATATGAAGGCAAGTTTTACGTAGTCAAGCAATGGGACTATGCATATAAATAGTATATGAGAATAATCTAATATGATTTTAACTGTTGCAAGCAACAAGCATGATATCATGATACATGATAGTTTTTTTGGTCCTTGACACCTGTCGAGCAGGGCTTATCTATATGGCCCACCCTTTTATGATCCTTCAGGCAATAACGGGGATGTGATGAGTGATCATAGCTAGCAATGTATGCCTCACCCATTTTTAAGCCACATGGAGGGCTAAGCAAACCACCATTGGATGGGTGGTACAATGCATGGATTAGCAACATGCCAAGTTTGGGTTAACCATAAGACCCACCAAACTTTTGAGTTTTAAACATGTTTTTTCAACAGCTCTTATATCTATGTTTTGGAAAATATGGAAAGGCTTAAACTTTAAGATGGTGTGGACTATTTCCAGAAAATCTAAGCCCAATTAAACTGCTGTGGCCAAGAGTTAAAACTTAATAATAAATAATAATATTTAAAACAAAAAACGATTTTTAATAGGCAAGGGTAAATTAATTCGATATGGAATTTCAAAACCTTGTTCCTCATTGGTCAAATTGGTGCATAAAGCTCAAGAGGAAGGATTTGGATTTTCTCAAGTGCTAGGGGGGCTGGGATCTTCCAGTGATCCCTCTCTAGCCGACACATGTGCTAGAAAGTATCAAAGGGTTGCTAAAAATAGGCAATATAATAACGATCACATAGGTGTTTTATCCCATCATATGTCTTACTAATAAAATAACAACAAAAAAAAAATCCTATTAATAAAAACATATT
The DNA here is from genome assembly GCF_013358625.1 of Macadamia integrifolia. Classification (NCBI taxonomy): domain Eukaryota; kingdom Viridiplantae; phylum Streptophyta; class Magnoliopsida; order Proteales; family Proteaceae; genus Macadamia; species Macadamia integrifolia. Next base: position 91,173 of record NW_024868573.1, on the reverse strand, counting down.
TTAATTAAACAAAAAATACTTTGAGAAACTTCTCGTCGACTTGCTGCAAAATATACAGTCCATTTTATCCGTAGGTCAGCAATGCCAAGGAGATCATCAAGAGAATTAATCAATCCATGACAGGATGAAATCATTGACAATGGCACCTATTATGGTAAAACTAAACAACCATTGGGAGCGCCCCTGGAAAGGACTGAGCGGATCCATAGTTAGCAAATTCGGATTCGGGAATTATTCGGGCGGAGAATTATTCAGAATAATTCGATTGATTAATTTAAGGATTCGGTCAAAAAAGCGGACAAAATAAAAATCGGAGTCGGATTCGGATTCGGATTCGAGAATTATTCGATTAAAAAAATAAAAGTCGGGCAAAAATTTTGGATATTATTTTTATAGTTTATTGTATATTTTTTATTTATCAAGTTATTAACTTGATTTGTATACTTAGAAAGAGAAAATTACTTTATACAATAAAGTAAAAAACTATGAAAAAATTATCATTGAGCGATGGAAGCAATGATTATTGTAATCCAATTTCTACTCATGGAATAGATTAGGCCCCAAAACAGTGAAAGCAAGATTACAACTACAATAAAACAAATAAATAAATTGACCACAAAAAAATTTCACTATCATTTTGCTTGGGTTCACAAGACCCATATTGCGCTAAGATGCATTAATTTTTCAAAATTAAAGCAACAATATAAAAGAAGATTGATTGATACGGCAATATGAATCTGTCCTGGCCCCCCGGAACCTCAAATTATCCATCAAGGCTTGATATCTCCCCTATCTTAGGATGAACTGATGAAGTTATGAGAAAGAAATGAAACAAATAGTAGATTCGTACGATTGTTATAGAAGAATTAGGTGGAGAAAAAAGATGGGAAGAATGAAGCGGAAATTTGTGGGAGAAGAAGATGAAAAAAAAAAAAACTTTTCTGTGGTGGGTACCGTGGGTTTCTATAAGACGTTTTTTTTTTTTTACTGTTTAAGTGGACCGAATAATTCGGTTTAATTCGGTTCGGCCCGAATTATTCGCGTTTTAAATTCAAATTATTAAAAAGTGCATTTTTTACCGAATTTTATTTTTAATTCGGATTCGGTCCGAATTTTTGATTTAATTCGGTAAAATTCGGTTCGGCCGAATTGTTAACTAGGAGCGGATCATAGGTCTTGGTGCAAGCGAGCACTAGCGAGCGGCCTAAGCCTGATGAGGTCACCTAGCCTAAAAGCCCGGGTTAGAAACTCGATTGGCCAGCCCATCCTCTCGGAGTCACTTTAATAACTGAACGGCTAAGTTGACACCGACATAGAGGAAGCGTCACACGAAGAACATAGTTATCTGAACTGATGGATAAGCCAACCCACAGTGGTTCCCTAACCAAACGGCAGGCCCGAAGTCTTCATTGGCTAGACTCCAGGTGAAATAAGCGAACCCGTCGCTCGAACATGTGGCTCCGAGATCAGGCTGCATGACTCAAGTCAATCGGCCTACGATTCCTACAAGTTTCATCCATCGAGACATGCCAAAAAAAAAAAAAAAAATGCTTTCCAAACGTAGCATGTAACTATAGGGTATGAACTAAACCTAGTCCATAGAGGACTCTTAACAACATATCAAATCTTCCCTGAAAGGAAGGATATCCCACCTTATCCTCTAGGATATGGCCAATATGCGAAGCTCCCATAGCTAGGATGTCCTCCATATTCACTTTCCTACTACAACTCTTGCTACATTCAGACTCCCACCAGCATTAGGAAGCTGCCAAAGCGAGACTCTCACTCGATGGCCAGTATTATCAACTATAAATATCCAGGTAAACTTCTTTCTAAGGCACCGATCATTTTTTCCATTCTTACTGGAATTGTCTGTTTGTTGAGAAGTCTGACTTAGGGCATTAGAGAGTCCCCAGCCGAATCAGCCTAACGCTCACTCTCTCATGTTCATTCTTCTGTGCAAGATGCAAAAACTGCCTAAGGCAATTTATTGTCGCATCAGCACCATTGCAAAGCATTTTTGAGTTCAATAACAATGCCGCCAAGAAATTCAACAATTTTTAACAAGGCAAAGAATTGTCATAAATCTAGATGACTCAATTGGTATTGTTCCATCATAATTTACTAGTTACATTGCATAAGTTAGTTGGTATATTAGAGTAAACATAATTAGATAAAACAACGAGATTTTTTTTTAACAAAAATACAATTAATTAACATATTTGGGTAGACCCGTGAGTTGTCTAGATGGTTAGGGCAAATTGGAGATTGAGTGGATAGGCGCACGGTCTCAGGTTCGATTCCCCATCTGTGCATCTACAACTTAAGTGGAGACTGTGGTGGTGAGTTGCTACGTTAGTCTCCCCGAGGATTAGTCGAGGTGCGCATAAGCTGGCCCGGACACCTTGGTTAATAAAAATATATATAAATAAATAACATATTTGGGTAGAGAACAAACACTAGAATAAGAAACAAGATTTGAATCAAATTCATTGCAACCCACTAAGTCAAATAGATTAAACAGATCTTTTGAGATGAAGAACTCTAGGGGTGTAAGTTTGGTGCCCGAACCCACCCTAGCCAGCCCTGAGCCCGAACCCTGTTTAACCTGATTATGAGGGTCAACCCGATCGGCTCAACATGGCTCGATTTTGACCCTGATCTATTATTGTGTTTAGTAATAGTGTTCTCCTTCTCCTAGGCCCACATCATGTGTTACACAAGTGTTACAC